>NW_018408474.1:50362-140471 GCF_002113885.1 Mizuhopecten yessoensis
TTTTGTTGACCTTTGTCCATGGAAGGTCCCTGCAAAATTTCATTGAAATTGGTTCAGGGGTTTTGGAGAAGAAGTCGAAAATGTAAATTGTTTACGGACGCACGACGGACGACGGACGACGACGGACAAAAGGCGATCGCAATAGGTCACTTGAGACTTTGTCTCAGGTGACCTAAAAATGTTAAAAAAGAGGCCCCAGTTTAGATCGTTGCGGTACTCCCTTCAGCACTTCCAACCAGTCGCCGCATTTGGAGCCTCACCTGCTGCATCCTGCCGCTCAGGTAGCTGAACACCGACTGCTCAGACCATAGGCCTCCAGCTTCTCGATCAGCAGGCTGTGAGGAAGACAATCAAAAAGCCTTGGACAAATCCATCAATATGGCAGCGACATATCCATGGTTGTCCAGGGCCTTACGCCAGTCCTCGACCAGTCGTAACAGAAAAGACTGACATCCAAATCCTGACCGGAAGGCTGACAGGGAAGGATTAAAATATTACTGAAATATGATGTCAGCTGATCACATATGGATCTTTCAAAAAGTGTTGATATGCAAGGTAAAATGCTGACCTGTCTATAATTTTGTTATCAAATTGCACTTTGTTCATTCATCAATTAGGTGTGTCTGGATTCATGTGGAGAGATGAAAAGAGCTTCCTCCTGTCCTCTTCATTAATTACGGGATAATGTTCGATGCTTGCTTTTCCTGAAACATAATCACAAAAGAATTTTGGTAAATTTACTGTAGTAGACGCCCACACAGTTGCTATACACAAAAGTTATTAGGCTACTGTACAGTAGGCTATTTTTTTTAAATACACCATAATTTTCATGAAATAATTGATAAAATGGTAAATATCCGCTCACAGAGCTGCTGAAATCGCTCGCGGACGATGGGTTCTGAATCACGAGGTAGGTTGTTACCTCCCAATGAATGACGACGATGTCATACTTGTGAACAACCTACTCGATCACGTCCCACATCTCCTCAATGCGATAGCCGCTCCTGGAGATAACACAATTATCATCACTTGGACGCAAGTACTTATGGAAGTACTTGGCCTGTGAGTGACCGGCTATAAGTGTAGACATTGTAAGGAACTGAAATCATGCAAGCAATATGAAAATATTGTGATGAGAGCTGCTGCCGCTTGTTGATGGATGTGGCGGTTTGGGCGGGCCCATATGCGCCAGTCGCTCTTATGTGGTGGCATCGTTGTCCCACATTCTGGTGTTTTTGTCGTGGAAAGGCGATCGAAATTGCCCAAGAAGGCGCACATAGAAATTATCTTTATGTTGTGTTACATTACTTTTGTAATTATATAATTATTAATTATCGTTTATTAATTGTATAATAATATATAAAAAAAATAATTAAAAAAATTGGAAATTATTATCACTGTCACTCTCAGATTCTCTCCTTCTTTTATGCCTTCGTTTCTCAGAATTTCCACCCACAGACCCACGTCTCTGTTCACTCACAGATCCCGACCTTCCTTAATTTCCCCTTACCTGCATTTCATAGATATCCAAGAACCTGTTCATTAAGGAACACTTTTCCTCGTGTCTTTCCCTCTCGTACATCTTTCTTGTGCTTCCGACCGTTCTTTTTCTCCTCTCTCATCTCTCTCATAACATCAAGCACACCCTCTCTCTTCCTTTTTTTACTTCCTTTCGCACGCGTCTCGTCTTTCTCTTCCGCACCCATACTCTCAACAATCACAACAGTATTGATTGCCAATACAGTCATCCATTTCATTTTCATACAGGAAAGATTTTCTCTCATTTCCAGACACATTGTTATGTACCTTCACCTCTTTGTAAAGTTTCTGTAGTTTAAAAAAAAATCCTTTTTGCCTGCTCCCAGGTTAAGATTACTTTACATTTCGAAGCAATATCTCTGGCGATTTCCTTCCAAATAGCAGCTTTTAGTAAACCTCCCAGAGTCAAACTTCTTCTGACAGGCTTTCCTGGTTTCAATCAGGCATCTAATTGACTTCTCGGTCCATATGAATTTGAACAAAATATATAAACAAAATACATTATACAATATGGAATAAGAGTAATATAATAGCATCATAATAAGAGACTCTTTTTATACCATCCCCAACTTAGTAAGGGGGTAAATAGTAATCGATATGTCAGTGGTCCATGCAGTTATCTGTCCATAGTAAAACTATTGTATATAAGATATCTTTGAGCCCCTGAGCACATTTAACTCATATCCACAGCATCGTGCGACAATATCACGTTCTACACCTGATTAGATTTTGGAAAAGCTGAAAAGGTCATAGGTCCTGGTCAAAAGTTACAATTATTCACTTTTGAAATTGTGTACAGAGTATCTCAAGCCTTTAACCAAATTAGTCTATATCTACACCATAGTATGGTAACATTGAGTTTTACACCTGACTATATATTGATTGTTATCTGTCAAAGTTAAAGAGTGAAATGAAGCAGGCAAACCGGGGTTGGTTGAAGGGTAAATGTTTGCGAGCGTCTGGTCACTCTGTTTTTTATTTCTCATGATAAGGCCCAATGTTTTGCAATCGAATGAAAATTATATCTTCGCATTGCTCCCATTAACTGATACGTCGCTTGGAGTGATGCGAATATATAACTAAGAATAGATGTTGTATTTCTACTCATTTTCCTTACCTACCCAAATATTAACATAAAGTGAGCAACAAGTCAAACTATATTATTACCACTGTACATGTGACTATTTTGAAGACCTTGTAAAAATCACATGTTGCAATCATTTGACTAAAATGTAGATATTTGAGATTTGAATTTTGAAAACTAAAAAAAACCTTAAAAACTGTAGGGGTCAAACCAGGAATATTTACAAGTTTTAAAATACCTACCCCTTACGAAAGTTGTCACATATGAATTAATCAAGCTTATGGAAGGGAGACTACTCTTAGTAAAAAAACCTCTGTGGAACTAATAATGGTAGCATGAAAACACATCCATGGTATTGAGGTGTTGACTTAAACTGTTCTATCGTTCGACATATATCTTGGCCCCTTCATTTGTACCATTTTGAATCAACACCGCATTTAAAGATGTTTCAAACCAACTTTGGATGATATTGATCTCCAAGTTCAATATGCCCATATTTTCTCCTTAATGGCCCTGCATTTCATCATCATGGTCAGTTCTTCTATTTATACATTTTGTTTACCTTGTTCCTTCAGATTTCTTCAGTATTTAACTATTGAAATTGAGGAATCCATCAATATATCTTGAAGTTTGTTAAAATTCTTTGAAATGAAAAGAATTTGTTTTTTTCAAATGTATTCATGATTTTTGTTTCGTCTAGCCTCAATTTTTTTCACCACCAAATGCAGAAACAAAACATCTTTTGATTTAGCCAAACTTAGTTTCTAATATTGATTTTATTGGTCTTCCCAAACAAAGAATTTCAATTTAATATAAGCAGTCATGTGAACAAAGGGAAACTATACTGAACAAAAAAAGAAACGCACAATTAAATTATGCAATCAATAGCCTATGATATTTTGGGAAATTTGTACAAAAATTTATATCAATATGAAGGGACAAGTCTACTCTTTACAATACTGTAGAAGAAAAGTCTGTGTGACGTCACTCGTGTCTTTGTAGTTACTCAAAGTGGGATACCCGCGAAAAACAAAATGACACTTCAGTACCTGGTGCGGGCACCTTTTGCACGAATCACTGCACGGATTCTCCTATGCATTGAATTCATGAGAACATTTATTCGCCTTATGGGAATGTTGTTCCATTCTTGTGTTAATGCTGCGATCAACTGCGCGGTTAGTTGGGGGGTTTTGACGTTTCCTAATACGCCTGTCAGCTCATCCTACAGATGCTCAATGGGAGACATGTCGGGGCTATATGGGGGCCATTCCAGAGGCTGAACGTTGTTTGCCGTGAGAAAATCACGACAGACTCTGGCAACATGCGGTCGAGCATTGTTTTGCTGGAAAATTAGATTATGGCAGTTTGAGGACTAATGGGTCTACCGTGAGTACCTAAGGTATGCGACACAGTCTCTACAGCAGTCTTGAATCTGTTGCGCAAGTGCGACAATCGAATCGCCCTGTCTTGTCGTGCGGTCGTTACACGCGGACGACCGTTCCTGGGACGATTGGAAACTAACCCAGTAGCACGGAAACGTGTACAGAGATGGTTAATTGTACACGGGCCAATACCAAACTGCCGTGCGACAGCAGTTTGGCTATGACCATCCTTCAATATCGCAACTGCTCTACCCCTCTGAATTTGCGTTAAACGTGGCATCTCAGTCAATGGCGAAATCAAAATGCCAACGTGGAAAATTAATGTGGCTGAACTAAGAGTATCGCTTGAGATTATTTGTTTGAAAAACTCAGGCTTGGTTTGATCACGCTGCGTGATTTGGACTAGAGAAGCTCACAAAGTCACACAATGACATCGTCACGCTTGGCTGATTTAAGGGTAGATTGTTGAGAAAGGAGATCGTTCTTGATGTAATACCTGACCAAATATTCCATTATTACCTTACAGGTAAGGTGTACTGCAGTAGGGGGGGGGGGACTTTGTGCGTTTCTTTTCTGGTTCAGTATAGATAGTGGGGGTGACCCCATTTTAGTATGTGACATTCTGCCNTAGTGGGGTGTTACCCCATTTTAGTATGTGACATTCTGCAAACCCTGGATGCACTTGCACTATAAATTAGGAAGAGTACCAGAGATGTATACCCTAGCAATTTGATCCTCTGCAGACTGACTGATAGACCAATGGAGTGTTAACCTATACATATGTCGTCCTCTTTTGCTTTATACGGGTAAGGGGCTAATAAGGCATCTTTATCAATTTAACTGTAAATGCTTATAGTGATATGCAATACTTAATTCTTAGCAATTTTTAAAACTAAATTTTACAGCAGACTTTGCCTAAAGCTAATGTCGTTAGTGAAGTAAGAAAGTGTTGTAACATTTTCATTCACGTTGGAAAAATATTCCTGATTTCTTTTCAGAGGATATGGAATTTGGAATATTGTTGATATGAAGGTGTTTTCATGATGAATCTGTCTAAAATAATTTGACAAGTATGTCCTTATTGACCTAATTAAGTCTAACCAAAGTTCTTTATCAATGAGCTATCCTGATAACAATTTTTAGTTATATTTCATAGAGAAAATCAATGGGGCGTAACATGCCAAACAAAATTATTTTTTTTTGTTGTTGGAGATTTTACAGAGCACTCATATTCTCTACCTTAACATATCCATGAAATTGTTGCAAACAACTGCTCCAGAGACAGATATTTAAAATAAATATTGTGATAATTCTGTTTTGGTAACCATCACACTTCTTGTGCTATTCTTGATGATGTGTGTGCATACCATGTATGATCTCCCCATGTTAACTAAAACTAAAAACACATACCAGTCTGACTAGGTGGTCCAGAGGACCATGGGGATGGGCCTGGTGTAATCACTGTTACTGAAGGCTCCTGGCCTGGCCTCACATTGGTTGCTGTTTGATCCGGTCTGCGAACTTTTACTGAGGAACCTCGTCTTAGAGTGGAGACAGAAGGCTCCTGACCGGGCCTCACAATGGTTGCTGTTTGATCCGGTCTGCGAACGGTTCCTGAGGAATCTCGTCTTAGAGGGGAGACAGAAGGCTCCTGACCGGGCCTCGCAATGGTTGCTGTTAGAGGCGGTCTGCGAACTGTTCCTGAGGAACCTCGTCTTGGAGTGGAGACAGAAGGCTCCTGACCGGGCCTCACAATGGTTGCTGTTGGAGCCGTCTGCGAACTGTTACTGAGGAACCTCGTCTTGGAGGGGAGACAGAAGGCTCCTGGCCTGGCCTAGCAATTGTTGCTGTTGGAGCTGTTTGTCGAGCTGTACATACCGGTTGCATAGTATCTCCTGGCCTTGCCTAGCAATTGTTGCTGTTGGAGCTGTTTGTCGAGCTATACATACCGGTTGCATAGTATTTATGTCAACATTTTAATCAAGTGGCAAAAATGGACCTGCAATGCAAATTAACCAAAATTATTAAACTACAGGATAAAAAAAAATGCCTTAAAAAAACTGTTCTATGACCTCAATCAACATCACAATAGTCTTCAGAAATGTGTCGCATAGAATTCAGTATCTATGAAAATGGGGATTTGTTTGATAAATTCAAGTAGAGAAACTAAAAATAATATAACATCATTGAAGGGTGTGCCTCTATATGTAATGTATCCTGAGTATAACTAAAACTGATGGGTGATAATTAAAATTATCATCTTTTTGATAATATTGAGAAAGATTTTCATTCATAGGGCTGCTGACAATGGTTACAGAATACCGTTGTAAAATTTAATTTGTTCTTTAAAAAAGAGACAACATGTATGTTGTGCCATTTTGGCAGATATCTTACCCTATCTGGAGTTCAAAAGTAGATAATGCACACTGAAATAAATGGATCATTAAGCTATTCTACATAATTATTAAAACTTTACCTGGGTCTCATTTGCATTTTCTATCATGTTCTTATGAGCAGTGATCATGAGTAAATACACGAGTAAAATATTGATATTTTAAACATTTTGACTGTTTACAACTTACTCACTGCTTTCCTGAACTTAATAAAAAAAAAAAAAGTGTTTTATGCGAAAAGGGTACATAAACACTGCTTAACTTCCGTGGTTGATCATATTCTAATGTGTCGATATCCATTTGAAGTTTAATTTTCTTGTTGAAAATGAATGTTTTGTCTTAGAGGGGAGACAGAAGGCTCCTGACTGGGCCTCACAATGGTTGCTGTTTGGGCCGGTCTGCGAACTGTTACTGAGGAACCTCGTGTTGAAGGGGAGACCGAAGCCTCCTGACCGGGCCTCACAATGGTTGCTGTTGAAGCTGGTCTGCGAATTGTTCATGAGGAACCTCGTCTTGGAATGGAGACGGAAATCTCCTGGCCTGGCCTCACAATGGTTGCTGTTGATTTCCATTTGAAGTTTAATTTTCTTGTTGAAAATGAATGTTTTGTCTTAGAGGGAAGACAGAAGCCTCCTGACCGGGCCTCACAATGGTTGCTGTTGGAGCCGGTCTGCGAATTGTTCATTAGAAACCTCGCCTGGAAGGGAGACAGAAGTCTCCTGACTGGGCCTCACAATGGTTACTGTTGGACCCGGTCTGCGAACTGTTCCTGAGGAACCTCGTCTTAGAGGGGAGACAGAAGTCTCCTGACCGGGCCTCACAATGGTTGCTGTTTGAGCCGGTCTGCGAATTGTTCATTAGAAACCTCGTCTTGGAAGGGAGACAGAAGTCTCCTGACCGGGCCTCACAATGGTTGCTGTTGGACCCGGTCTGCGAACTGTTCCTGAGGAACCTCGTCTTGGAGGGGAGACAGAAGGCTCCTGGCCTGGCCTAACAATTGTTACTGTTGGAGCTGTTTGTCGAGCTATACATACCGGTTGCATAGTAGTTATGTCAACATTTTTATCAAGTGGCAAAATCTTTTTTTCATAGAGATGTTGATTGACAAAGTTCCAATAGACCTGCAATGCAAATTAACCAAAAATATTAAACTACAGGATAAAAAAAAAATGCATTTTCTATCATGTTCTGACAAGCAGTGATCATGAGTAAATACACGATTAAATGATATTCTATTCATTTTGACTGTTTACAATTTTTGAATAACTTACTCACTGCTTTCCTGAACTTGATAAAAAAAAGTGTCTTTTATGCGAAAAAGGTACATAAACACTTTACTTCCGGGGTTGATAATATTCTAATGTGTCGATTTCCATTTGAAGTTTAATTTTCTTGTTGAAAATGAAAGTTTTGTATCTGTAAGCCATGTTGTCTCCAATGTGTTATCTGAATTGTGATCATGAGATTGCAGACGACATGCAAAACCTGTCATATATTTACACTATATGAATGGGTGTCGGATATCATAAAATCAAAAAAGGAAATATCTGCCATGAAAATGCAACATTGAACCAAATATGTTACCTTCTATCAGCATGTACATATGGTGTTGAACTGTCGTATCTGTCAATGTGTCTAATCAAAATGCATACTTCACTCTGTAAACAGGAAGATGCACAGACGATTAAAACATGACAATACTTTTTGACGACCTATGCAGTCCTGTAATATAACACAGTATTGACAGTACAGTAGCCTACTGAGTGGGCCTAATGAATAGAAATGACCGAACCTTCAACTTGTTATTCAACCTTTGGCGAGTGTGATAAATAAAAATACATACAAGATAACTGCTTAGGTGTGTACTGATCTGTTTGGCAGTGTTATGAAATCATCAGTGTTTCCATAACTCTTCTTCTTCGTCGTCCGCCATCTTGTGTAATGCGAAAACGAGGCTAGGTACGTCTAGACCCCTCAAACTACCTGTGCCAAATTGTCCTGATGTCAGCATCGGTCCAGATCTGTGACTGTCGTTTTCTTTACATGTTCAACCGTTTCAGCCGGATACGCGAATGTACCCTAGTTCTCAGTCACACTTTGACTTTCCGTAATCGGATCCGAAGTAGTTCCTCTCTATCTGAATGCTCTTAAGGAGGCTAAGGTCTGCAAATGACCCCTTCCCATTGTACTGGGCCGCAAAGCCATCAGAGAAGACAACAAGTTTGGAAAACGGAATTTCAGGTACTATACAGATCTCTCAAGAAAATTATCCACGGCATGATAGTCATGATCAGTGTCATCACTAAGAAAGATAAGAGAGTTTCGAACAATCAACTGTGGAACATCAGGAGAGTGGTAAAACAGACTTCGGCTCATCTTGATATCTGACGGTAAAGTAAAACAGTCTTGGGGCAAGTTTCTTTTCAGTTCTGAGAACTGCCGCTGTTGCCATTGACCAACAAACAAGTGTTCAGAGAAGCTGGCACTTTGCACAGGTGCATCAATAACTGACGCAAGTTCCCCAAGCATGGTAAATACGGATTATCTCTTGCTTTCAAGGACTCTTTCTCATCTTCCCCTCCACTTTCATTTTCCCCCAGTGATTCCAAGTCACTATGTCATTTATTGGCTTGTGTTTCTTCTTGGCTCCATGTTTCAATAAGTAACCTAGACAGATCAAAGTCAAATGGCTACAAGAAGGGTAATTTTGCCCGGAATCACCAGGATGTGGAATGCTACCAATGCCATAAGAAAGGTCACTATCGAAGTGAATGTCCAGAGCTAAATGAAGGCAACAAAGGACACAGAGCGAACAATACGACGCAGACAGAACTTAAAAATGGAGTGAAAAAGAATTTAAACTAGTCGGCCAAGACACAGTCCGTACAGATATAACATAAAAGACAAATAGATGCGAGGTCCATGTAGTTAAGGAGACTGACACATCAGTGAAATTAGAGTCTAACAACGGAGAGTATTTGAGGGAGCTGTTTGATGAGACTTCATGTGATACTGCTAGTCGGTGCCAGGCAGTAGAAATCGATGTTTGTCCAGCCAAAATGGAGCGATCGGATGACGAGGACAATATGACAAAACCTTTGAGGAAAGTAGTCATAGATAGGGTCCGAGCAGTCACGATTACGGCGTCCATGATGGTGGAAGGAAAAGTTATCAGGGCGGTAGTGGACACAGGTGCTGAGGTCACTGTGACGAGTGAGAAGAAGTTTATGCAGCTTCCGGAAGATATGAGACCGTTTGTGAGAGATGCCGATGAAGGTTTAGCTGTAGCCGAGGCCGGCAAGAAACTAACGACAGACGGCGTAGCTGATGTACAGATGAATTTGGGCGACAAAGTATTTCCTTGGAATATTTACATTACTCCTATCAAAGACGACTTGTACAGTTAACACCAAACGTGGATTTGAGATTTATGGGAAATGGATAGAGTGTGAGGTGAGAAGGGCTCAGGACCAGATCGCACGATTAGTAGTACAGGAGACAGTTCTTATACCTGCTATGTCTGAAGTCATAGTGGCGAGATAGGCGCAAAATGCCGAAGTATTGGATACACGGTATTCTGCTGTGGAGCCTACGGTTGAAGACGAAAGAACTTTCATAGTTGCACGGACGTTGGTTGATCCATACAAGCACACAGTGCCGATCAGGATTTAAAACGCCAGTCAAGTTTAGGAAAAAACACATGATAGACGAGTTACACCCTGTGGAGAGTTTTGAAGAAATATTTAAAGAAAATGGAGATCCATGGGACAGATTTATCATGATGGAACAAGCTAAACAAAGAACTAAAAATCTTCGTGAGGTGGAAGTTATATTGGAGGACACAGCTACTCAGGCACCAATCATTCCAAAAGAGTGGAAAACGGACACAGAGGAAAGGCCGTTTCTCCAGTTGTACCGGAATTTCTCAAGGAATTGTTTGACAGAAGCTGTGAAAACGTTTCGGATAAAAACAAGAGGCCCATGGGCCTTAACAGTCACCTGAGTCCTACAGTATTTATTTTTGTTGTTGAAATATGTACCAATTTAAGTAAAAAATAGTTAAGTATAATGTTAACTTAACTTTGTCAGGACCATGAGCTGATAATTCCTAGACCGATTTTAAATACGATCGGCCTATTATTAATTGTTTTTAAGTTTAGAATAGGTATTTACAAAATAGCGACTGTGGTGGCCATATTGGATTTCTGATTGACCTGAAATATAACAACACTTTGTCAGGACCACGAGTCGATCATTCCTTCCAACTTTCAGTTCAATCGCCCCAGCAGAACTTGACTTTAAGTTTGAAATAGGTATTTTCAAAATGGCGGCCGTGGCGGCCATATTGGATTTCTGATCGACCCGAAAAATAACAACACTTTGTCAGGACCATGAGGCGATCATTCCTACCAACTTTCAGTTCAATCGGCCCAGCAGAACTTGACTTTAAGTTTGAAATGTAAAATGTTAACGGACGACGGACGAAAACGGATAGCAATAGGTCACTTGAGCTAAAGCTCAGGTGACCTAAAAACATAGAGATAGATTGGCAGACATTCTTATCAGAAATCAGAACAGCTTTGCTAAAAACAAGTTGGAGCTAGGATCCTGCTCAGTTATTGAACACAAAATAGATACAGGTACAGCTGCACCTGTTCGTCAACCTTTGAGGAGGACACCTCGTGGTTTCGAGGCGGAGGAAGAAATATATCTAAAAGATCAAATAGACAACGGGACTATTCAAGAATCCAAGTCAAGTTGGTCTTCAAATATTGTCTTAATCCGGAAAAAGGATGTCACGGTTCGGTTCGCTGGTGCTGTGATTATCGCCGTTTGAATGATTGTACTATCAAAGATGCATATCCACTACCTCACATCGATACTTGCTTGGATTGTCTATCGTCAGCATCTATATTTTCAACTATAGATCTTCAAAGCGGATACTGGCAACTAAATTTAGCTGAGGAGGATCGGGCGAAGAGAGCATTTATCACAAAATATTGATTGTATGAGTACACAAAGATGCCTTTTGGTCTTTGTAACGCCCCTAGCACATTTCAAAGATGAATGGAACTCATTTTCCGAGGAATACAGTGGAAAACCATATTAATCTATTTGGTTGACGTCATTCTATTCAGCTCAGATATGGAGGAACATTTGGAGAAACTGGAAGAAACGCTTCCAGTCTGCAGATTTAAAATGGAGACCGTTACATCCAAACCTACGCCCAGTGACTACAGAGTGGGATATCCTTTGGATAGAGTTGGCATCGACGTGATCGGACCACTCCCTCGGACAAAGAATCAGAATCAATATATCCTGGTAATTGGAGATCATTTCACGAGGTGGATGGACGCGTATCCCCTTCCTAACCAATCAGCTGAAAAAGTCGCGGAGAAGTTTGTAAAAGAATTCATAGCCATATTCGGGATTCCTTTAGAAATTCATTCGGACCAAGAAACCAATTTTTGAAAGTCAGATCTTGCAGGAAGTGTACAAACTCCTTCAAATTACAAAGACCAGGACCACCCCCTATCATCCTGAATCAAACGGATTGACAGAAAGGTTTAATAAAACGTTGGGAACTATGATCAAGTGCTTACTGAAAGAGAATCCTAAGGAATGGGACCGTCACTTGGAAATACTTATGGCAGCATATAGAAGTACAAAGCATTCTGCAACTAGATTCAGCCTCAACGTTATGTTTGGACGTGAAGTGAATACACCAATAAAAAATTAGTTTCCGACGGAGGGATCAACGGAATCCACATCTTCCGAATACATGGGAAGGTTATGCGAGACCTTGGAGACCATGTTCAACACGGCTAGAAAAAAAATAGGGGGAAAAACGAGTTACACAAAAAGAAACAGTGATACCCGTATTCATCAAGATAAACCATACAATATAGGGGAATTTGTGTATAAATTAAAGCCGAAACATAGAAAACTGGAGTCACCATTGTCAGGACGGTACATCGTCACCAAAGTATTGAGTGATGTCGTTTAAAAGATTACACATATGAAACATAAAGAGATTGTACATTTCAATAAATTAAAGACCTGTACATTGTCAGAAAGTCCAAAATGGGCCAAAACCTATATGCTATGATCTCTTGTTTTTACAGGTTAACGATGAGCTTTCGGTGTAGTATTTGTGAAGGAACATAAAACGGAAAGAAGAGTGCCATAGTTTTTTTTGTCGCAGCACAAACCTATAGAGAGTGCCCCATTTAGTGGTACCCTTTGTGAATATAGATCACTAACCTCCTCTTCTTTGAAAGCTCACACCAAAGGATATCGACCACATTTGGAAAAAAGACTGACAACAACATTAGGAGATCAGGATTGTTTTCAAAGAAGCCTAAGACCTTATTCTGTGACTTTTGGAGTCGGAGATAAAGATATGTGTCATATAAAGATCTGGAAGTGAGGAATGAAGAAAGAGCGAAGGGAGATCAAGGAAAATATGGAAGCGAAGTATGAAGAAAGAGCGACGATCTGGACGGACTGTTACATGATGTCCTGGAATTGTGTGAGGACGAGACAGAGAGGTTCAAGAAGAAAGAGGAAGCGAAAGTGGACAGGATCCGGAAGGAGATAGTTGAGTGCGAAAAGAAGAGAGTGCGAAGTTTGGGAAGTATGTAGAGAGATTAGAGAAAAAGTTAGATGAGTGTAGAGGCCGTAAGAGAGATTATGGAAGTTCATACGGTTTTGAGGAGATGTGGGAGGAATATGGAATGAAAGTAAGATACTTAAGAGTGTGGTGTCAGTGGTAAAAAAATAAACATGTTGTAATATCTATTGTTAAAATTAAAGAGCTGGATATGTTATCTAAAAAATATTTGGCTGGATGTAAATATTTTTGTAAAGAAAGATTTGGTTTTTAATGCTACTGTGTAGATTTTTGAAATATTTTTCAAAGTGTTCTGTTTAAAATTGTTCTTTTTAGCTCGCCTATTCGAAGAAAAGGGTGGCTAATGTAGTCACCCCGGCGTCGGCGTCCCACCTTTGGAGGTTAAAGTTTTTGGGCAAGTATTTTTTCTATACAGTGTTGAATCACCACACTCAATATACAGTTGCCTATTATGAGTTTAAGCCATTTAAATCGAGTGTAAGCAGTTGCTGCACCATATTTTTATATTTTAGGGGCCAAAAACAGCTTTATTGCACTTAGTTAAATTTTAGGTTAAAGTTTTTGGGCAAGTTTTTTCTATAGTGCTGGATCCTCACACTCAATATACAGTTGCCTATTATGAGTTTAAGTCATTTAAATCGAGTGTTAGCAGTTGCTGCACCATATTTTTATATTTTAGGTGCCAAATACAGCTTTATTTGACTTTGTTAATTCCTTAACAATCACACATAACATAGATGTTTCTCAAGTCTACAGGTATATCCGCATATACTAACAATTCGTGATGCAATGCAACTTTCAAAGATGTGAATTAGTTTTGCAGATACACAGAAACTTCACCACGTAAGTTCCCTACTTTGTTCTTAAAACATATCTTGTGAAATGTAATACGTAATAGCAATGGCTATGGCAACTTATTGTATTTTTACTAGTACTAAATATACTACACATATTCCATTTTTGAAACCTGCCTATATTAGTAATTTGCTTGCTAGTTAGTGCATTTTTCCACTTATTAAATGGATATGTGATGTACAAATTGAAAGTAAGTTGAAAGAGATTTGTTACAACCCTTGCCTCCACAGTAACAATCAACTACCTAGTACGATGTTTTGTATTTAACAGTATATATCCAGTTACTACCATACTTGCCAACTTTTTCAAATTTCCATGGGGAAATTCTGCTTGCTCAAAATTAAAACATAAATAACATGTGTGTATATAGTGAAAAAATAACCCTAAAATCACATTTTCTGGCGGGGGGGTGTTCAGATAAAAAATGTTATATCTTGCAATATAGTAATAGTCTCGTTCCTAAATTGGGACAGTTGGCAAGTATGTAATACATGTGGTACATTTTTAGTGTACTTTGCATATTTCAATTATTTTTGTATTTATTACAGACCAAGTGACTCCATCCTGAAACTATGGAAAGCATAACACCGATCCTTGCTAAATTTGGACACAGTGGAGCTACAAATCTTAGGCTCACTATTTAAAATAAACTCTAACAATGTCGGGGAAGGAGTGAGGGCCAGGAGGTTGAAGGAGATGGGGAAATCCCTGCACTTTAAAGTTGCCACTGCTAGAGGGGAAGAAGAAAAATTAAGAAAAGGAAATGCACAATTGAAGCAGCTAAAAGAAGAAAATGCAAAATTAAAAAAGAAAATTTCCGAATCTAATTCAAAAGCAGCGGATGAAAGCTTTTGTTTGTTTGTTTGATTTTGTTTAACGTCCTATTAACAGCTAGGGTCATTTAAGGACGGCCTCCCCTGTGTGCAAGATGCATGCGTGTAGTGTATGTGTGTGTATTTTGGGAGGCTGCGATATGTTCGTGTTCGTCTCCTTGTGATAGCGCGGAACTGATGCCGACTTTATAGTGCTACATCACTTAAACATACTGCCGAAGACACCCAGCAGGACGCCCCACCCGGTCACATTATACTGACAACGGGCGAACCAGTCGTCCCACTCCTAATTTGCTGAGCGTTAAGCAGGAGTAGGAACTACCATTTTTACAGACTCGGGTATGTCTCAGCCAGGGGACAGAACCCAAAGCCTTCCTCACAGGGGCGAACGCTCAACAAATGGCCAAAAGTGAGGCATTGTCAATGGAGACATTAGGAAGAAGAAAGTTATTTAGAAAGGAGAGAAGAGATAAGGTCCCAAATTTAGTCGCCTCTTACGATCATGCAATTGGGGGCAGCAGGTACAATTCTTACGCCCTACCTGCAGGGTCACGAATGAAAACAATATCATCAAAGATCTTCAAGACCAACTTGCAGATTCCCAGTGTCTGCTTGCGTCCACTACTCTGCCATCGGCTGATGAAACACTTGATGGCTTTGATGAGACCGCACACGAAGCCACACACCAGTCTCAAGACATATTTGAAGGCCCATCACCAAACAAAAAAATAAAAAAAAAAAATTGAAATTTGTATTCATTTTTTCAAATATCAAATTCTATATGTTTATCATATTTGTTATTTTTGAAATTTCCTTTACTCTATCTAATAAAATGGAGAAAAAAAACCATTTCAGCTATTGTCAAGTATGTAAGTATGTACACCTATTTGTTTTGCATTTATAAATACCTTCACTGCCCTCACATAATTCATCTCCAAATACAACAAATTGTTTTCACGTCTTCACACAAATCCCTGACCAACATGTTCTTTCTATTATAACAGAATCCAGTTTCACATTCAACAGATGCTGTTTGTGATTGGGACATATTAATGGATATGTTTTCCTTTATTGCACGACACATTTCAGTGTGCAGATACGATTGGTGATTTGGACATTTTAATGATGGAAATATTTTTCTTTATCATATACATGCTTGAAATATCACTAAAAACTGCATATCTCATCATTTCATTTTCATTTCTAATAATATTCTGTTCATATATCTCGCTCGTGTAATGATGTATGAATATCAACCGACATCTGATGATTGTGCTCGTTTTCAAAAAAAATGTGTCCATTTTAGCAGTGTCAAGCGACACAAAAATGCCAACGTGAAAACGAAAAGTAATTGCTTTCTATTTTTAAACCTCAATATATATCATACAAATATTATAATACAAATAATACAAATGTTTTTTTATATCCAAGATTGCCCCTATACCTTTATAAACCTCATATAGGTAACTTGGCCTAATCTAGGATCTGCTAGGAAAGCAGTTACATTATAATCTCTAATTGTTGCATGACAGAACCCAGTGTCACACTTCATACGTACAATTGGTTGTTTCAAAGTTAATAGCATTATGAAAACAACCATGGCCATAACAAACTAACAAACAAACAATCTATGTGTTGAAGTATAAAATATCATATTTGCAATTTAAATTATACAATCAATAAAGTAATCATATATTTGTTAGCCATTTTTTGTTAAGAACAAATTTATTCTTTATTTCATCCTTAATTATTTTTTTCAGCATGTCTTCATTTAATCTTCCATTGGGAAACAAAGGAGCGCATATCTACTATGGTAATGTAGGATTTAAATGCTCCGAATGCCCCAAAGCTTACAAATGCAGAGCAAACTTTCAAAAACACCAATGCAATATTTGCAAAACTTGTGGAAAACTCTTCAATAAACAAGATGTATTACTGTAACACAAATGCAAAAGAATGTGCAATCGGTCCTACACCTCGGAAACAACATTCAACAACCACAAATGTTCCTTCTGCAATGGATGCAAAACGTTTTATTCCTCATAC
The DNA here is from genome assembly GCF_002113885.1 of Mizuhopecten yessoensis. NCBI lineage: Eukaryota > Metazoa > Mollusca > Bivalvia > Pectinida > Pectinidae > Mizuhopecten > Mizuhopecten yessoensis. Next base: position 67,129 of record NW_018408474.1, read on the forward strand.
CAAAAGAAGTCTCTACATCACTGCTGCTTAGTAAACCAACATCATCCTACTCCCACGACAACAACTCATAAATGTTCTTTGTGTCTACATATATATGCAACCAAGACAAATTTGAAAAACCATAAATGTGCATATTGCACAGATTGTATGACACTATGTATCCTATAAGAAAAAAAAATGCACACATCTGCCTAATTCTGTATCAGGAGAAAACAGTTGATGACTACAAGGAACCACAACCTCTATACATACTCAAACCTGACCCTATTGCCGATACACAGAAACCAAAAGCATGTCACAAAAAGAATACTGAACACTCAGGAAGAGCAAGTGCTGTCTCCACAATTGAATAACATTGCAATATTACATTCTGCACAACAACGATCATTTACATTTAACTCTTATGAATGGCAACAACAACATTGTAATAAATTATCTTTAAATTGTACAAAACCTTTGTCCACTACAACCAATCAGAAACCGCTCACACAACCCCATCTCATAAAAGGCATTGGCATGGATGGAAACTGCTTTTTCAGGTGTATGACAAATATTATTACTGGAAGTGAAACAGACTTTCACCACATGAGAGACATTCTTATTCAACATATGTTGAGTAATAAAAGACGGTTTCTTCCTGCCAATGTCACCATATCACAACATATCCAGCAAACCAAAATGGACTAAACAACAACATGGGCAACTGAAACAGAAATATTTGCTATGGCACATCTCCTTCACACAGATATTTTTGTTTACTCTCAATCAACACAAACGGGGGAATGGCATTGGCTAAAACATACAGGACAGTTTATGGAAATAACCCTTCAGCTCCATAATGAGGCAGTGTACCTAAAACACACCTATGGTAATCATTATGAAGTGGTTTTGGACGTGGAGCAGGAAACAACAGTACCACAACCTCTGTCTATTCAGGAAAAGGTGATGAAGGAGATTCAATATCAAAAGAAACTCACAGCATTTAAAGTGGAACACAAAAGTAAAGATTTCAATCAAGAGGAAAAGAGATTCAGGGATGTAAAAAGAAAGCGCATACAAAGACTAAATCTGAAGTTCACAGAAAAAGAAAACAAATGCAAGAGAGACAATCAACAAAGCCGTATACAGGAGAAAAACCATAAACAACAACAGAGGCTTACATTGGAATTTAACGGCAAAAGAGGACTAATCCTGCAGTTAGAGAATGTGAAAATGAAAAGAAGAGGCAAAATCACCAAAGCCGTGAGAAAGAAACCATTATCAAACAACAAAAGTGGAGTAATCCTGTAGTTAGAGAACGTGAAAATGAAAAGAAGAGGCAAAATCAGCAGCGAAACGTGGGATATTGCCTTCTATGGCCAAAGCAGCAAATATGGTATTTCCACATAAATCACAATGCCTGATGCTGATTAAATTGAAATAAAGGCTGATTGCTCCACGGATACCATTTATGCAACTTCATGAGCTACCAAGGGGTGGACAAATAAGTGTAAATGGAAATGTCGTGAATGTACCATCTAATGTGAACCACACAATTGTCAAGAACTATTCATGAAGATGGGACCATTGCACTGTAATTAAAAAGAAGACTATCATATAAGCATCATGTTGAATTTCAAACTGTGCGACCCAACAAAGTAAGAGATGCAGTAAAATACCTTGTTGACACAAGTCCTTTGTAAAGAGAAGAGGGCATCATTTATGATGACAGCTGGGAACCACACCCAACAATTGTAGTACAAGATGCAGATCACGAAAACAACTCTGATGAAAACAAATTCGAAGAACTGGAACTAAATCAACAACCAGGTGGACCGCTTGATACATTACTGCAACCACTTGATGTTGTCGCAGAAGCTATTGATGAGTTCTCTTTTGCACCTGCTGAAGGAAATATACCAATAAGTATTTTTCTAGACAAATTTTCTGAGGAATTGTCTATTCCAACATTGTTTTGTGGCCAAAAACGAAATTGTAAATCATCTACCCATTATACTGAAGTATGCAAGTCGGAGCTTAGAAGACGGGATAGAAGAGTAGCCAGTCACATACCAAATATCTTCTTCAAATATAAAAAGATTTAAGCAAAACAAATATTAGATCAGTCAAATACATGTTTGAGGAAAGTGAAAGGACGTCATGATAAAACAGCAGGTGATTTGAAGTCAATTGGTGATATCAAAAAACTTTGTCATCACGATGAAGGATATAAAATCTTCAAAAAATTAAGAGGATCTCCACCTTATTGGCAAAACACAAAAAGGACATATATTCACTTATACGAGTTATAGGGATACCAACATGGTTTGCGTCATTTTCCTCTGCTGAGACAAGATGGACATATTTGTTGCAAATGTTATCAGAAACTGAATGGAAAGAAGATTTCTGTTGAACAAGCACAGCATTTAACTTGGTTTGAAAAGTCAGACTTGACAAAAAAAGGATCCAGCTACATGTGTACGCCATTTTAATCATCAGGTAAACAAGCTGTTTACCAAAATTCTTCACACAACTTCAAGTCCTGTTGGAAAAGTTGTGGACCATTTCTATAAAGTGGAATTCCAAATGCGTGGATCACCACAAATTCACACGCTGTTGTGGGTAGAAAGAGCACCAAATGTAAATGAGGATGAAGAAAACTTAGCAGAGGTTTTGTCATTTATTGATCACCATACCACGTGCAAAAAAGACACAACTATAGAAAATCTGGTGTCCTTTCAAGAACATAGTCACAGTAGAACTTGCAGAAAAAAATGCATAAAATCGTGTGTAGGTTTGGATATCCATTACCTCCAATGCCAAAAACATGAATTTTGGAACCACTGGATGCTTTAACAACAGATGAGGAATGGCAGCAACACAAAAACAACTGGAAACGAATTACCAACTTTCTCAATGAAATGAAAAAGGGAGAAGATATTACCTTCTCAGCATTTTTGCAAACACTCAAACTGACACAGGAAGATTACTTCAAATCTGTGCACAAGAAGCCAGAGAAGGCAATAAAGACCTCCACAAACAAGTTCAGTCTATTGGACACAAATTCCTAAATCATGTTGAAGTTTCAGCACAAGAGGCAGTTTACTTCATACTACAATTGGCATTGAAACAATCATCTCGGGAAGTTGTCTTCATCAATACTTCTCCTCCAGAGGACCAAGTCATACTGTTGAAAAATCTAACCATGATAAAACACTTGCCGGATGATTCACCAGATATAGAAACCAAAAATCTTTTGACCAGGTATGCCGATAGACCAACTTCATTGCAACATATTTGTCTGGCAGATTTCTGCTCAAACTATAAGATTAAATAAAAGAAAAGAAAGGATAAGTATTTTCCAAATGAAACAGCCAGCATTGATGAAGCAATAGAAACAGATAGTGAACATGTTGATGAAACTGACTTTGACAATGATGGAAAACCTCACGAATATATTTTACAGGATGGAAACATGTTGGTGACGAGAAGAAAACCTGCAGTCATCAGATATGTCAGATATCAACAATCAATGGAACAGGAACACTATTTCAGGGAAATATCACTTCTGTTTCATCCTTGGAGGTCAGAAACCAGTATCATATGAAATAGTGCTACATACACAGAACAATATCAGAAACTGCTTCCACATTCCAACATTGTACAAAAAATACAGCACTATAATCATATATCAGCTCAGCTGGATACAGCCATAGATAATGCAGAAAATAGTTCGGTCTCAGAACTTGAACAAGGCTGGGATAAGTTAGCGCCTTCTACACAGGCAGTGGAGAAAGAAGATGAGGATGATGGAGTTAAAGACAGTGACATATATGAAGAACTACTACCACCTAAAATAGTTCAACCATATTGTGATTCCAACAACCAAGAGGGATCTTATGAGGTAAACGTTTTGCCAAACTGTATTCCAGATGACGAGTATTATGGATTAGTGCAAAGTCTAAATAAGGAGCAGCGCAGTATTTTCTTCATTAGTCTACATCATCTGAAAACAAATTTGTGGAGAGATCATTTCAAAATGTTTGAACCAGATTATGCGAGAAAAAGAGTGTGCACAATTTGCGTCATTATTGAATCGCTTAAGAGAACACAATCATAATGAAGATGATATTAAAACACTACAAAGCGGGAAAATAAGTGTACCATTGACACATGAAGACTATCCCTTGGACACTCCCCACATATATTTAAAGAACAGTCATGTTGATTCTCACAACAAACTTTATATATGAAACCAAACAAGGGTTTTCCAAAGTATCCTTAGCAGCTGTTGGCGTTATCTTAGAAGAAATACCGATAACAACTAAGGAAAGGGTAAAACGCTCTATACTATCCGAAACAAGTAAAACAATGGGACTGTCAAAAGACTTCAAATCTGCATTTGGAATAAGAAATGAAATTAGTTGCAATGTTGATGTAGATGATGGTATCTCAAATGGTGCTACATGTCTTATTGTTGGTATAGGACCAATGGACAAGAAAAGAAGGCAGAAATACTTGTGGGTTGACTTTTTACTTCCGCTTATAGGCAAGAGGCAACGACAATCGAATAAGTCACTCTTCACTTCTCACATACCAAATCATTGGACATTATTTCCAGTTAAAAGACAATTTCAAGTAGGAAAAAATAAAACCGTCCAAGTAATGAGGGATCAATTTCCATTACGATGTACTGCTGCCAAGACCTGTCATAGGTGCCAAGGAGATACAATGCATTCTGATGTTGTTGTTTTTTCTGGACGATCATTTTACCATGCCCATTATGTAGCTATTAGCAGGGTAACAAAACTAGATAATCTTCATGTGAAAGAACTTAATCACACTGCTATTCGAATTGACAAACAGGTTGTTGGAGAAATGCAAAGGCTACGTACAGATACAACACTACCAAGTGACACAGCACCTCATCCATCTCTCAATACAATTAACATTTTATTCCAAAATGTAAGGTCATTGCACAAGCACCCCCAGGACATCAAAATGGATGACAGATGTTTCTGTTTTGATTTTGTTATGTTTGCAGAAACCAAGCTGAGGCAAACTGGAACTAAACAACTCTACAACATTCCAGGATACAATCAGTTCTGTTTTGTCCCAGACGTTTGTACTAGTAAAACATCTCCATATGGGCTGGTGGTGTATGTAAAAAAGTGCACATTGTAACAAACGTACACTACAAGTCAGTCAAAACTCTCAACAACAAGTGTATTGAAGCTGTACTGTTTGACATCAGCAGAACCACTGCATCAGTTACAGTTGTGTCACAATATTCACCACCCACTTGTCATAATGAACCGAAATCCTTCTTAGCAGATCTTCAGAAAGCACTACAGAATAGGAACAAACCATTTGTTATCATGGGAGACTTCAATGTTGACCTACTCAAAGAGTCGCACTATCATCTATTTACTGCACAGGCAGTACGTCAGTAAGTGGATGAAGTAACAACAGACTACCATTCCTTATTTGATCATATTTATATCAGTGATCGCATCACTGTCAAGTCAAATGGAACATTGGAATCCCATTTTTCAGACCACAAATCTGTATTTTGCCAACTGCATATTTCATAGCATACCTACACCTTCATCATCATTGTCTGCAGCAAAACAGATGAATCAAGGTAACACAATTATTGAATGATATGAATGTGTACTAATTAACTTTCTTATGTACACTAATATTACATAACTAATGAAATCACTCTAAATGTCTATATTGATTCATATAATGTATAAAATGCTTACACCAATGGTTCCACAACCAAATCAAAGTTGTCAATGTAATCTGCAAAACTATATGCCCAATGTGACTTTTTATTGATTGCTCAAAAATATAACATTATTTCACTTACATGACCTTGTACTTCAATATTTGTACATATACATCTATATAACACACACTGTTAATAAACTTCCCTTTAACCTAGATTTTGTACATGTATGCTTCACCAACGTTTTCTACAACAAAACTTTATTCTCAAACTAACAATACCAGATTAGCAACCTACAAATGTACAACATATACAAAAGAGGTGGAGATCCAAGTCTGCTCTTGGTATGTTCAGTGAACTTCACCATTCCCCAATTGATGGATTTCTAAACAAATGGGGAGCCTCGGCAAGATGTAAATTTATTTAAAATGCAGTCTCCCCATTTTACGTTCTCTGGTCATCTGTTCTTTTCGAATGTGCAACATGTTAAGGTACACTGCAAAGACATGTTGCCAATATAAAAGGGTTTAACAATAAATTGACGAAAACATATAAAGAAATTCTTAAGAAAAACACCAAATAACGGTCCTTCAATTATGCTCTTCATAAGTGAGGTGGCAAATAAAATGACAGGCACTGTATCAACGTTTTATTATACATGTGTTTCTATTGGTGCAGTATTATAATATCATACATAGGCGAGATATGCTGTTCTCCGACAGCTCTTGTTACATTTCGGGGACAAAATGGTATAAACAAGGGAAAGTGTTGTGAAACTGGGATTTGTTGACATTCGTTATAATAATAACCTAATTTGCGCGCTTGTCTATATTATCTTAGAAAGAGAGTAATTCTTTATATAGCTTGCTAAAATCGTATTTATTATTACTAGTGTATCTCTATGTCAATGTGATATCAACAATACCTTTATAATTGTCAAGAAAGTCAGTTTATATGTTTTCACGAAGTCGGACGTCAAACTTTGCGGAATCTATTGACAGTTATGTCGTTGTATACGTGACGTAACTTCCGGGTTATTTCGTCAGCTAGTAATAGTATCATACGTTAAAGATAAAAGATTTGTAATTCGTAATGATTTTGTCCATGAAAAAGAAATACATATGCAATTGTAAAATTGTACTTCAAGAATGTTTTGTTGTTTTGCGTTACCATTGTGGCACGCACTATTCGATATAAAAGCGGACTGCGGTCTGTTTTGAAGTGCGGAGCTGGTAGACATCCTGAGTGTACAAAGCGAGGTAACTCTTGTGAAAGGTAGGGCTTTTTTAAAGCAACTTAAATTATACTCTATCTAGTTTAATGTAGTATTTATATATTCCCAATTCATATTTATAACCTAAGGTGAACGTGAAGTCGGGCTCGGAGGAAAATATGTTACAAATACTTACTGAGGGAGTATTTGAATATATTTCGATAACTTGTGTGAGCCACGCAATGCGGAGTCACAAGAAAGTAATTGTGTTTAAGGTCTAGATAAATCTATATGTTATAACCTGTGTTGAACCGCGAAGTAGGTCTCACAGGAAACTAAAGAAACTTGTATATGGTATGTAACTGAATAACACCATCCTTGTACTTGATATCAACGTATCAAACTCTTAATTTCTGGTACCAAATAACGGCTTTCCATACAAGAAGGCACAATTTTATTACACTCCACAAGAGAAGTAAGCAGATAATGTGGTGGTGGTGGTGTCTGATTTGATACATTTCTTGCAGGTCCTGTAGATGCATGCCGGGAAATGAAACAGCTGACCATCATTTTTCTTGCACAGTACAACATTCAGAATTGTTCAAAATCCCCAGCCTTCCCCGGCAAGCATCTGCTGATTGCTTTTAGCTTTTATGATACATTTTGGCAAACTGTACATACACAGTAGTTCCAGTGACGATTTGCTAGTAGCCTGACGTTTTTTGGACGCATTTGTGTAAACTAGGTAAATCCTATTTTTAGCTCACCTGCCCGAAGGGCAAGTGAGCTTATGCCATGGTGCGGCGTCCGTCTGTCCGGCGTCAACTTTTTACTTTAAACAACTTCTTCTCAATAACCAAAAGGCCCAGGTTACTGATATTGGGCCTGTAGCATGCTGGGATGAAGGGCTTCCAAGTGTGTTCAAATGAATGACCATGACCCACTTTCAAGGTCACTGGGGTCAGATGTCTTAAAATCTTCAATCGACTTCTTTTCAATAACCAAAAGGCCCAGGGTACTGATATTGGGCCTGTAGCAGGCTGGGATTAAGGGCTATCAAGTTTGCAAAAATGAATGATCTTGACCAATTTTCAAGGTCACAGGGGTCAAATGTCTTAAAATCTTAAAACAACTTCTTCTCAATAACCAACAGGCCCAGGGTACTGATATTGGACCTGTAGCATACTGGGATGAAAGACTACCAAGTTTGTTCAAATGAATAACCTTGATCCACTTTCAAAGTCAATGGGGTCAGATGTCTTAAAATCTTCAATCGACTTCTTTTCAATAACCAAAAGGCCCAGGGTACTGATATTGGGCCTACAGCATGCTGGGATGAAGGCCTACTAAGTTTGTTAAAATGAATGACCTTGACCAATTTTCAAGGTCAGAGTGGTCAAATGTTTTAAAATCTTCAAACAGCTTCTCAATAACCAAAAGGCCAAGGGTACTGAAATTAGGCCTGTAGCATGCTGGGATGAAGGACTACCAAGTTTGTTCAAATGAATGACCTTGATCCACTTTCAAAGTCAATGGGGTCAGATGTCTTAAAATCTTCAATCGACTTCTTCTCAATAACCAAAAGGTCCAGGGTACTGATATTGGGCCTGTAGCATGCTGGGATGAAGGCCTACCAAGTTTGTTAAAATGAATGACCTTGACCAACTTTCAAGGTCACAGGGGTCAAATGTTTTAAAATCTTAAAACAACTTCTCAATAACTAAAAGGCCCAGGGTACTGAAATTAGGCCTGTAGCATGCTGGGATGAAGGACTACCAAGTTTGTTCAAATGAATTACCTTGATGTCCTTGTTCGATATTCAAGGTCACAGGCGTCATATGTTTAAATCTTTTAATAGGTTCTTATGAATCAAACACTGATATTCTGCCTGTAGCTGTATTTTAGTCCACTTTTAAGATTACAATTTAGAGATTAATACCAGGTGAGCGATGCAGGCCCATTGGGCCTCTTGTTTTCTGCTTGAACCCTTTCCTAAAAAGACTAAAAGCACCGGTAAGGGTTGTCCGCATAATATATCTCCGTCTATGTTTATTGGCATATATCCTTTTTTGAGGTAAGGGTGTTGAAATATTTTCTCTGAAGTAAAAGTTCTTTACAAGACTGTGGGTCTTCGCTGGGGTGCGAAAGAATGGACGACGTCTTCCAGCATTTGAACTTCTGGTTGCAGTTTCCTCAGTTTCCTCCACTTGTGATTTTTCAGGCTTTTTATGATCAGGCTCTATGATCTTCTGTTTTTTCATAGGACATGATGTTTCTAGGAAGTTATTACCTACAGCTTCTCTTTTCCTGGGTGTAGCATTTTTAACAAGATTGTTTATTACACTAGCAAATTAATGAGGAGAGCCGGGGGGAGAGATTCTCTTGCTATGGTAGTGGCATTGTACAGTGTTTTCTTTGACTGGTATCCTTTGTTTTGTTTATTTGCATCTGTGTTCACTTGGAGGTTAACCTTCTGATATTTCTTTCTTGTCTCAATTGTTCTTTTCGTCTAATCCAAACTTTTTTGTGTGCGGAGAGTTTCTCTCTGTACCTTTTTCTCGCCACCCGGCATTTTTTTCTCCTTTGTTGTGTTTCAGAACCAGTGTGTACTTGGGACTTTGGGATCTCTTGGTCCAGAATCCTATTGACACTTTCATCAGCTTTTGTCTTCAATTTTTCTCGAAATTTCTCTTGTCTTCCTTTTGTCTTCTCCTTGAACAGTTTTTTACTTCTCTCTTTCTGTTGGATCAAATATTCTTCATATTTTCTGGGGTTGTTTTCCTTCGGGTTCCGTCAGTATATATTTGATGGAACCTAAAAGTAAACAAACAGTAGATCACTGACTTTTATGTGATAACTTTTAAATACTTATCATGCGTGATTGTATTACAATAAAGGAAGCAAAGCACATTCATCTGCTTCATGGCTGTTTTACATATATATTAGTTTTTGTGTATTGTGGGAAAATCATTCAGATATAAGTATTAAGTATTGACATTAATAATATGAGTAAATGAAATATACACTGATTACGATGGTTGTCAAACTCAGTATGGGTACTCCCCAGCGCCTGACAAAGTTTGGTGAAAATATTTTGTAATTTACCATGCAGAAACGAACTGACCGCTAAGATATCATTAAAATGTATTATATCACTGGTACTTAGTAGATGTTGACATGTAAGTATTGTCTCCAAAATGTCATTAAAAGCAACCAGCTCAGGGACCAGTTATTTCGTTAAGATATTGTAGTTAGGTATCACTAGAGTCATGCAGACATGATAAAGAAAGCTAAGATATAAAACTGATGTGTTTGAATTCAAAACATGACGTGGTATATATATTATATATATATATATAGTTTTCACAAAACAATACAAAGTTTATGTTTTTTTAATTTACCGGTCTCCCCGAAAATTATTGTTATATGTGTTTAATCTATTTTGTGCCAGGCTTATTTTTCCAAAAATAGACTATTAATGCTATCATATTGGCAGTTTATATACTTTGGCCGCCATTTGCAATTACACTAGTATATTAATATTGCCAATTATTCAATAAAATGCAGTACAGGTTAATCATTACAGGACAATATTAATTTAATGCATCAGACCTGTAAGCATAAACTGTCTTCCAACTAAAGATATACATGTACGATTAATGTCGCTTTTTGTGGAAACTGATCATTATGAACAGTTAATTATTTTTCCATAAATTTAATGAATGTTTTGTACCGCATTCAGTGGATTCTAGTGATATCCAATACCAATGCCACAACAGTGTATCCCTTCCCTATACTTTATGTGATGAAAGAGACGATGTTAATATGGTCACTACTGTTAAGTAAACACTGGCTCGTTGTGCTAGCGTTTACACCTTGCTATCGTTATTTGCATAGGACAGAAAATTGCACATCACTTTAAAATGGGAATACCTACATGTGAGAGCAGTGGATCTGTCCCGCATGTCTTCTCATCGGTCGCCATGTTCTGTTCTGAATGGGTCGATAGGTAGTCTCGCGTGATTTTTAGCAAGTCTCGGTAGTTTTCCATTTGCTAACGTTATGACAATCTCGGTAAGAAAAAAAAAATCCGTAACGATAGCAAATTAATATCGCTCGATATATTTTCATCGTGCATTTCGAATAACTGGCTTGTGTACTGTTGACTGTCGATCGACATTTCCCGGAAAACAATCGAAATTAGCCCAGATCAGACGACTGAGATTTTGCTATCGTTACGCAAGAGAGTGAGACAGAATGATATAAATATATGACATCTGTTAACAAAATATTAAAAAAATCTTATCCGACGTATTTATATATCTTAACTGTATTTTTCTTAGATTATGGATTATTAAATATTTTGTGTCAAGTGTAACATTATGTCAATATGCTTTACTTTTCATGTAAAACGGGGGTAAAACAGGAGGTCGGTCATGTACTGGGAGCAATTTTTTGTCCTGGTGTCGGTAAAGTAATCCAAAGTCAATACATTTTCCAAAAAACAACAATAAACACCTTTAGATTTTTTTATCTATTTTATAAATAATCATTTCCCAAAAACGTGCTTTGAGTTATTTTAGGACAACACACGATGATTTTATTATTGACAAGTTTTAGTTTCTTTAATTGTTCAATGTCTTTCCGATGATAAAATACAGTGGCTGCCATGGAAAATATAGCATTAATACGATGTCCGTGAAATGTTTTAATATTCAAATCCTTAAAAATTTCCAGATTTTGTAAATATGTCTTAAAAAGAAGACCATATCCTGTTTTTAGCTCACCTGGCCCAAAGGCATGGTGCGGCGTCCGGCGTCCGTCCGGCGTCAACTTTTTACTTTAAACAACTTCTTCTCAGTAACCAAAAGGCCTAGGGTGATGATATTTGGCCAGAAGCATGCTTTGATGAAGGGCTACCAAGTTTGTTCAAATAAATGACCTTCATCAATTCTCAAGGTCACAGGGGTCAAATATGTAAAAATCTTTAATCAACTTCTTCTGAATAACCAAGAGGCCTAGGATGATGATATTTGGCCAGTAACATGCTGGGATGAAGGGCTACCAAGTTTGTTCAAATAAATGACCTTGACTTATATTCAAGGTCACAGAGGGCAAATATGTTTAAAACATTTAAACAACTTCTTCTGAATAACCAATAGGCCTAGGGTGATGATATTTGGCTAGTAGCATGCTGGGATGAAGAGCTACAAAAGTTTGTTCAAATGAATGACCTTCATCTTTTTTCAAGGTCACAGGGGTCAAATATGTTTTTAACCTTTAAACAACTTCTTCTGAATAACCAAGAGGCCTAGTATAATGCTAGTAACATGCTGGAATGAAGGACTACCAAGTTTGTTCAAATGAATGACCTTGACATATATATTCAAGGTCACAGGGGTCAAATATGTTTAAAACCATTGAATGACTTCTTCTTAACAAGCAAAAGGCCAAGAGTGATGATATTTGGCCATTAACATGCTGGGATGAAGGACTACCAAGTGAATGACCTTCACCCATATTCAAGGTCACAGTGGTCAATATATGTTTAAATCTTTAAATGATTTGTTCTATATAACCAAAAGGTCCAGTGTAATGATATTTTGCCAGATGCATGCTGTGTTGGAAGACTATAAACTCTGTTCAACCTAATGTCCATGTTCGACATTCAACGTCACAGGCGTCATAAAAAATTATGTTTAAATCTTTAAATAGGTTCTTAGGAATCAAACACTGATATTCTGCCTATAGATGTGTTTTAGTCCACTTTTTAAGATTACAAGTGTGAGATTAATACCAGGTGAGCGATGCAGGCCCATTGGGCCTCTTGTTTCATCAGCACCTGAAAAAAATCTGAAGTATTAAAGGCCGGTAGGAGAGTCGGACAACAGTACACTTTTTTCCCACTGTCTCGGGGCGGATTCTGCTTGCGACCCCAAGTTTATCAAAACATGCAGATTACACTTCGTCATTTATTTCAATGTATTATTTTTTAATATTGTCGGGTAATGTATTCAAGTTTTCAACGATAAGTGGTAAACAGTATGACTTCCATTTTTCTTGCAAGGAAGTATTTTTCACATGTCTGTCATCATATTGTTTATTTTGCTTGCAATTTCAATTGATTTTCCTTCAATATTGTCAGTAACAAGTTTTGGAATATCGTCAATTATGTTTTTTATCATATCAAAGAATAACGCAGATGTACCACTAACTATTTCACTTAAACCAACACCGTATTGCCCTGAAGTAGTTCCAATTTGTAGACCCCATACTCTCTGCCTGCTCTCTTTGTCCCGTCAGTGTGTAAAGTGCAGTTGTCTGAGCTGCGAATACCCTTAACAGCTTGAATTTGGGCCACAGCTTTGGCCTCGACAAGCATCATCTCGGCAAATGTCTTTTTTTGGTAGTCTGTCAACACAAACATCTGTCCGGTTCGAATTAACAGTTCTGACTACAGTTTGAAGAATTTTAACTCCCACATTCATGGAAAGGAGAGACGCATATACGTCTCTTATCCCATTGACATATTTACCGCCATGAACAGTTTTGATTGCTTTACCTGTATCAGCCTTTTTGTAAGTTCAAGATTTTTTCTTTTAAAAATTCATTTTCATTTTCCAAAAAAGAAATGGTCTCATTAACCTCAGTAAGAGTCTGCACTTGACTTGTATTATTGACGTTTATATTTCTGTTTCTGTTTGTTGATTCTCTCCTGTGTGATCTGTACCTTCCTTCTACATTCTGCATATTTCTTTGTAAGTTGATCTATACTATCACGCCGTCTCATTCTTTTGTTGACATTTCAAGTTGATAACACTGATAAATTTTCTTCACATTTAAAAAACAAAATCAAGACGCTTATTCTTTTTGCATGCTTCATGCATTTTCAGACTTATTTCTGGCTTTTCTTATATCACAAATTTCATTTCGTTTTGGTGTAATTTGAGGGGGTGGGCAGTAGATGTGGAGCTTCGAATACCATCACAAATTGTTGTTTGAGACAGATGTTGATCACTGGTAATGTGAGATCTGTACAGTTTGTTGACATATTCATCTTGTTTTACGCGGTCAAAATCTAAACTCTTTTTCCTCTTGTACACGCGATCCCAGCACAGTCTTAAAGAGCAAAGATAATGGTTTTGCCACCCATAAGACACTTCATCCATCTTCCCATTTTTTGTATGGAATGTTATATGTGTTCCGATAACAACGCAATTCTAAAACCATTTTGTTTGTTAACAGAATTGTTTATAGGTGACGGATTTTCCAGCCATGATTTAGTAATTCCAAACTTTTCACACTCAACTCTGATTTCAAAATTTGCACTAAGAGGAGGAATGACATCATCAGTTAGTAGCCCATATTTTTTTCTTTTTCTCTACCTTTTCCTTCAAGTTTTTTTCTTTTCGAATAGAGCTTGAGATATTCTTGATTTCTGATTGAAGATGTTTGAATATTATTGGGATATTTCCTTTGAATGAAAGGTTCGGATCTTCTTCAAATGTCCAAATTGTACAAATCCAGAAACATAATTTTTTGTAGACAGGATTTTTTTTTTATCTTTGTAAGGGACCATTCATTTGAAATCCTCTAACCTAACGGAGGTATAATAAATATATATATTGTACCATCTAAATGGACGGGACGTTTCACAGAAAGACAGAACAGATAAATACAGGTGATTTTTTAGAAAAGACCAGCTCTTCTGTATTTCAAATCATAAAAAACTCAAGGATACAAACACACTTTCACAAATTAAATGAAGATAAAACTTTAAATGTGTGCCTCTGACTTTGGCTGTTTTTCTTCAGATCCAGACCAGCTGTTCCACATTCAATATTACTGAAGAAGAAAAATAAGAAACCACAAAGCAACACGAACTTTTACAACCACATTATAATAGCAAACACGTCATATATTCGTATATCTATCAATGAAATATCTTTTGATTTCTTGATGGAAAACACCCGTGCCGGGACACTTTTTCGTTTACCGAGTCTTGTAGCTCTAGTCTTTACATAAAATTATCGTTTTAAACAAAGCAATAGGAATAGTTTTAATATTAGTTGTCACTATTATAAGCTTCACGCGTTATATAAAACGTAAATCATTGAATTGTGTGTGCCTATGCGATATACTAACCCGTGTCAACAAATCCCTAATAGCGCCTCTTTCAATTCCGCCGATCGCCGCCCAAGCTTGAGTCATGCTGTCTCGTTTCGCTGCAAAATTAGACATGTTCCTGACTTAAAACAAATGCGCTTTCGATTTGGATTGTTAGATTATTGTCTTATTAATCAGAAAAAGGATGTCGAATTTTGAAACTAGCCGTTACCTTCATTCTGCTCNAAAAATCATGTTTTCATAGTATTTTAACACGGGGAAAACAAAAAGGCGGCTATTTCCAACACCCGTCGGCCTCTCTACCTCTATGCCGAACGTTAACCTAACAGCTACAATTTTTAAGGACTTTGGTATATCCCGGCCTTCGGACGGAACCCATTGCCTTCCTCGCCTTGGCAAACGCTCAACATTAAAGCCAGAGTCATTTCCGTGCAAGGCGTGCAAAAATAGAAAGGTAGATATAAGTAGAAAGATCCCAAATGGTGCAATGGGTGCAGAGTCATTTATTTTGGTCGCTTGTGTCCCTATGTAGAGGGCCCAAAAGCAAATCCCCAATTCTGGATGTGACTCCCACTTTATTCACCTCTTAATATACATGCGCAGGTGGTTTTTTTCCTGATCCTCGACCTGCAGGGGTGATCATCGTCACTGTTGGCAACGGTTAATAAAGAATCATCAGTATACAAATTACAAGGTGAACAGCGTCGTCAGTTCTCACAAGTTTTTACCATGTGATTAATAAAAATAGCTCTCAATAGGTAACGAGCTGATCACTATCAAAATAATCAACCGGTCACAACTCACAAGGCATGCACCATCAGAGAACTCTCCGAGTTCTAAGGCGATCTCTATCAGCACCAAATGAAAGGGTGAACCCCAATCATCGATAAAAAAAATAGTAAACGGGGAGCACCAAAAACTACAAAGTGAGCACCCTCAAATATATACACGAAGTATATGGTGAGCATCATCAAAATGTTCAAAGAATTCGTTGAGCACCAGCAAAATTTAACATTTTCCTCAGGTTGGTAAGTTTGGATTGTGAGGAGATTCATGTAGCACAACCAAATCATCAATGCTTACATTTTCACTTGCAAAAATAATTGCGCAAATGAGGAAAACTTTTTAATGAATGTCTTCATCTGTCGGAAGTAAAATGTAGTGAATTCACAAAAACATTTTGCATGCCTCCTGCAAAATTTCTCCCATATTCTGAATATTATTAAATTAATAATTCACTGCTGTGTCATCCTTTCAATATTACATTCTGTCATCGACTGTGTGTCCCTGCAGGGCGTAAGAATTGTACATGCTGCCCCCATTGCATGACGTAAGAGGCGACTAAATTTGGGGATCTTATCTTTTCTCTTCTTTCTAAACAACTTTCTTCTTCCTTATGTCTCCCTTGACAATGTCTTAACTTTTGGCATTTAGTTGAGCGTTCGCCCCTGTGAGCAAGGCTTTGGTTCTGTCCCCTGGCTGAGACATACCCGAGTCTGTAAAAATGGTAGTTTCTACTCCTGCTTAACACTCAGCAACTTAGGAGTGGGACGACTGGTTAGCCCTTAGTCCGAATTTTTCTGACGTTTTATCGACATTTTTTTATATCGGTCTGGCATCGATTAACGTCAGAACTTCGGTCCTTTATAACATGCGGGAAATAAGCGAATCGCGCCAGGGTCGGTCTTCAAACTGATATTTTAGAAACAAATCTTCACTTTCACACAAATGTCGCACATTGATCGAAAGATCTATTCTGTATGCACTAGATGGTATCAATAACATGTTTCAAAGATCATTAGGAACAGTATTGTCCAACGTTTTCTATACCAACCCATGTTTTTAATGAAAATTACTAATTAGGGCATGAGCCATGTCACATGACTTGACGAGATCTCGCGTTACCGAAGTTATGACGAGATTTTAGTCACGTGGCATTAGAAGGCGGGGCTATCAAAACGTCAAGTAAAACAGAGTTTGAAAAAAATAGTTTTTAGTGATTGTATTGTTTGTTTGAGCCATGTTTTGTATGTATAATAAAACATCAGAATGATTCGGATTAGTTCGCTCGTTGTCAGTATAATGTGACCGGTTGGGATGTCATGCCGGGTATCTTAGGCAGTATGTTTCAGTGAGGTAGCACTATAAAGTCGGCATCAGTTCCGCGCTATCGCAAGAAGACAAACACGAACATATCGCAGCCTACCAAAATACACACGCATACACTACACGCATGCATCTTGTACACAGGAGAGGCCGTCCTTAAATTATCATAGCTGTTTAACAATACTAAACCAAACCAAATCAAAGTCGTTAAAAATGGTAGTTGTTATTTCCTGCTTAACGTTCAGAATTAAAGGGAATGGCAACAACTGGTTCACCCGCTGTCAGTATAATGTGACCTGGCGGAATGCTGTGCTTGGTGCCTTCGGCATGGCATTTAAGTGAGATAACACTATAAAGTCGGCATTAGATACGCGCTATCAGAAGAAAGCAAGCAAATCCTGTCTCCTTTATACACCTGCAAGCACGCATACACTACACACATGGATGCACATCCTTAAATGACCTAAGCTGTTTATAGGACGTTAAACAAATTTAACCTTAAAACTTGTGTAGTCGACTATTGGGGGGGGGAGGGGGGGTAACAAATCCTTGAAGCGGCATTTGCTTCGCCATGACTTTGGTTATTCTGGATCGTCTTAGCGCTTTACATTCCGGGCGACACTGATTACATATTCAAGCGTTTTGAAAGACAGACCTTTTACCAAACAACACGAGGGGAAACCCCACAAGTTCAGTTTCGATTTCTGACCGACCCGATTCTCACCGTTTCTCCAGTCTCATACATATTGTTGAAGTTGGAATTATTTTAGAATACATTTTGAGCCAGTATACTTTTTTTAGCGAGCGTGCGCGCGGGTCACGCGTGGAGATGAAAATATGTACGTGCTTTTTGTAAAATGAGCGTGAATCACGCACGTTTCTATGTGAATGGGAACACTGATGAGGGTTTATAAAACTTATGCAAGATAAATGAAAGCATGTGAATACACTAGTACAGTCAAATGAACAAAGTAAAAGTGTTGTCAGGTACGAAACTACCCATGCATTGTTATTTTACGACTTCCTCTTATCTTGCACGTGCTCCGTTTCCCTTATACCATCACGGGAGATAGTAAACGTGAAGAAAGTTTTAAGTCGCGATATTATGATAAATTCACATGTGTTGTTGATGTTTCAGTTACTTCTTGCTGGATATGGTAAATAATTTCTACACAATTATGTGACAACTTCGCGATGAGGACTGCTTAAGCAGAGTGACATGCGGTCGTCTGCTTTATCTGCTCACGGCACCGTGCCATAAATAATATTAATACCGGATACACCAACACACCATGTCCCCAGCACACATACATGTACACACATTCACGCATATTTAACACACACGGAGGCAAGTCCTTAAATGACCTTAACGCCCTATTGGCGTTTGACAAAATAAAACCAAACAAGTGTGAATTGATACTACATGTATTGATGGTTCTGTAATTTAACTTGAAATAAACAGGTAAAGAGAAATGATATATAGAATTTTTGTAACTTTTTAGTTTTGTTTATTATTATTTTTTTACATTTTTAGCCCACCATCATCTGATGGTGGGCTATTCAAATCACCCTGCGTCCGTTGTCCGTCGTCCGTCGTCCGTCCATAAACAATTCTTTGTTATCGCTATTTCTCAAGAAGTACTAGAGGGATCTTTCTCCAATTTTATATGTAGGTTCCCCTTGGTCCTTAGCTGTGCAGGGCAACTTTTGAGACTGATCGGATAAACAACATGGCCGACAGGCAGCCATCTTGGATTTTGATAGTGAAAGTTTGTTATCGCTATTTCTCAGGAAGTACGGGAGGGATCTTTCTCAAATTTTAAATGTAGGTTCCCCTTGATCCCTCGTTGTGTATGTTATATTTTGAGACTGATCATAAAAACAAAATGGATTAAAAGAAGAACTAAACAGATCTTTCTCATATTGCAATGATCGATTCTATTTCTTTCACATTAAGTACTGTACTAGTAAATATGTGAAATGACAAACTCACTTTGAAGGTTGGCTTTCATACACATCAGTATTAAGTTTAGATCAAAAGTTACCTCAAGGTGCATTTACTGTTAACATGACTCGATCAAACAGATTAGAGGAAAGAAGAGAAAAGATCGATCTGACAAAGAACTAATGAAGATGGTTCAAAGGTGGGCGCCAAGATCCCTCTGGGGTCTCTTGTTTTCATTGTAAATTAACGCCACAAAAACAATGATTTCTCCCGCGACTCGTCATGTGTACACTTATCGCAGATGGTGAAATATAGGGTAAGTTTCCCGATTTTACCTGTAACTTTTTCACATACCACAGATTTAACTTTCAATGTACTTAAAACATGACGCGTGACTACTAGAGAAATAATCACCCAAGTCAGCAAGTTCAGGTTCAGGACTTATATTCAGGTTTACATAATAGTATAATAATCTCACA
This sequence comes from Mizuhopecten yessoensis, assembly GCF_002113885.1. Lineage (NCBI taxonomy): Eukaryota > Metazoa > Mollusca > Bivalvia > Pectinida > Pectinidae > Mizuhopecten > Mizuhopecten yessoensis. The sequence goes on from NW_018408474.1 coordinate 86,712, forward strand.
ATATAACAGGCTGGTAGCGAATTAAACTATAACTATCTATGTTCAATGGCAAATGGTACTAATATACTAATACGTTTCTGGAGTAGATGTTCTATACAATATTATACCTTTAAATAGATAATAATGAATTGTTTGCTATTATAATACATAGGAATATATTCTGATAAATATCTACGATAAAACTTCGTGATAAATCATTACTTTGAGGCTGACTAGAAAACCCTGCTAATCGCCTGTCTAGTCTGGGGGTCGAGTGCCGAATTCCGGCATAGCGTTCGGAATATTACTGTGCATCCTGACGTCACAGCGCGCTATCCAAGATGGCGGCGCCCAGTAGTAAATTGACAGATTGCAGTTTTATATACTTATTTTTGTTATAAGACTACTTTTAAAAGGTATGGACATAATATAAAGCTATAGATAAGTAGAATACTACACAATATATATAACCTAGCATGTATTTTGATCTGACAATAGTTATTTTAGTAATAAGAACATATTGAAATAAAGTTGAGTCCAGCGTAATGCATAAGAAGGACAACAAGTGCTTACCAGGCTGTTACACTCCGAAACTATAATAACTTACGCAAAACGGTAATTTGGAAAGACAAGTTTTAAGCTTAAACTGTCGAAAATTGCCTCCGTTGCTCTATCTTCTTGGAAGGTACCATACTTGATTAAGTAGGTTCCGGATCGTTGTTCTGTTAGATTATCATATGCGGGTTTTTTTAGGTCATAAATTAAGGGACGGATGTCTAGGAGTATGGAAACACCCTCAATCGAACATATACCGAGGACTGCCATGGGTAATATATAAATATATACAAACACATAATGTTGACCTTAGATCAGCATTTAATAAAACACATTTGCCACTGAGCATACTGTAAATTATCATGCTTCCGTGGCCAATCAATTAATAAAACTAAATTAACATAAATAGTAAAATACATAATATTTTGATGGGCCCGTATGGGCAACAACCAGGAACAAGAAATTGTGCTGTTATACCGAATACATTCCCTAAAAGAAAAGTCGCTCATAAACGGTATGTCTACCTTTTAAATCCAATTATAAGATATAAGGAATGAACAAGACCCTGCAGGTAGGGCGTAAGAATTGTACCTGCTGCCCCCAATTGCATGATCGTAAGAGGCGACTAAATTTGGGACCTTATCTCTTCTCTCCTTTCTAAATAACTTTCTTCTTCCTAATGTCTCCCTTGACAATGCCTCACTTTTGGCCATTTGTTGAGCGTTCGCCCCTGTGAGGAAGGCTTTGGGTTCTGTCCCCTGGCCGAGACATACCAAAGTCTTTAAAAATGGTAGTTTCTACTCCTGCTTAACGCTCAGCAAATTAGGAGTGGGACGACTGGTTCGCCCGTTGTCAGTATAATGTGACCGGGTGGGGCGTCCTGCTGGGTGTCTTCGGCAGTATGTTTCAGTGAGGTAGCACTATAAAGCCGGCATCAGTTCCGCGCTATCACAAGGAGACAAACACGAACATATCGCAGCCTCCCAAATACACACACATACACTACACGCATGCATCTTGCACACAGGGGAGGCCGTCCTTAAATGACCTTAGCTGTTAATAGGACGTTAAACAAAATCAAACAAACAAAACAAACAAACAAAAGGAATGAACATGATTTGTTTTGGTAGTATGCGGTAAATAACAACAAAATATGCAGTTTGCATTAACCACTTCAAACATTTATGCGAAGTGCATCATTTTGTAAAGTACACGACTTTTTTTATAAATGGCACAGTGGATTTAATATAAGAATGAGTGCAATCTGAGAGTCCTTACCGGTAGGGCGTAAGAATTGTACCTGCTGTCCCCTTTTCAGGATCGGAAGAGGCGACTAAATTTGGGATCTTTTCTTTTCTTTCTTAACAACTATCTTCTTCCTAATGTCTCCATTGACAATGCCTCACTTTTGGCCTTTAGTTCAGCGTTCGCCCCTGTGAGGAAGGCTTTGGGTTCTGTCCCCAGGCCGAGACATACCTAAGTCTGTAAAAATGGTAGTTTCTACTCCTGCTTAACGTTCAGCAATAAAGGAGTGGGACGACTGGTTAGCCTGTTGTCAGTATAATGTGACCGGGTTGGGTGTCCTGCTGGGTGTCTTCGGCAGTATGTTTCACAAAACACACACGCATACACTACACGCATGCATATTGCACACAGGGGAGGCCGTCCTTAAATGACCATAGCTGTTGATAGGACGTTAAAAAATACTAAACCAAACCAAACCAAATATCTCCTGTTCATCTGCCTTCTCAGCCACTAACTCTCTGTTCAAGGCATTGAACATACAATTACCTTTCTTTTCCTTGTTGTAGCTGCCTTCTTCGACCTGTTGTCCAACATGTCGCTGATGATGTTTTTCATAATGACTTCAACAGCACTGAAACCTAGAGGATGACTGACAACTTGAGATCTCTGGTGATCTACAGCTGTGGGCGGTGAGGTCAGGAAAGCTCAGTGATTCTGGATAATCTTGATATTACATTATTATTGATCGTTTTCTTGCTCTTTTCTCTTTTTTATCATATTATTTTGACAGCAGACGAACCCAGATAGCCAGAGCACACAGAACGTTAGATCTGGTACCCCCCTGTTTCTCCAGATACGCGATAACTCTAACGTTGTCCGTCGCCAGATATAATACTTGCGACTAAAGCACTTCTCGATGAAGAGATTGCAGAGCCAGCAAGACTGCTTTCATCTCCAACACATTGATGTGCTCTGAGAGCTGTGTCCAAGACCGTCCAGGAAAGCGCCCCAACCCGTCATGGACGCATCTGTGTACAGGGTCATGCTGGAAATCGGCCTGCGAAGAGGAACCCCTTGAAGGACGTTGTCCCGACAAGTCCACGAAGAAGCAAAGTCCTTCACTGACTAAGTAAAGGGAAGCATTACTACGTTCAGCATTTAGGGTAATGGTTTGGTTTTATTTTGTTTAACGTCCTATGAAAAGCTATTTTAAGGACGTGTATCCATGTGTGGTGGAGACCGTGTTTGTTAAGGTAATGGCATCAAATGGTTCACCCAATGTCAGTATAATGTGACCAGGCGGAATGCTGGGTGCCTTCGGCATGACATTCAGTGAGATAGCACTATAAAATCGGCATCAGATCCGCGCTATCACAAGGAGACAAGCACACCAACATAACCCGCTGTCTCCTGCACACACACGCAAGCACGCATACACTACACGCATGGAGACGTCCCTAAATGACCTAACATGTTAATAGGACGTTAAACAAAATTAAACCAAACCAAATCTCTTAACACATGTTTCCATGGAGATTGGAAATGCAATATTTTTCGTTTCTCATCAGGGAAACACTTGCCGTAGATCATGAAGTCACAACGGAAGATAACGGTGCAAACCATTAGTATGTGACGTCATAATGTAATCCAATGATGGGTAACCAAACATGTTTTCCAGCAACTAGCAGGTTACAGTATAGAGGTTGTGGGAGAAATTTATCCACATTTAGACATGATTTCAGTGTTGACAAGTTTATCATATTACTTAGGGTATCATTATTTATTATTCAACTAGACTTATGCAACTTCAACGCAAGTGGCTTTTAAAGTTTGTCTTGTTGGTACTCGTATTATATGAAAATATCTCACTTTTGCTTGAATGTTGAGCGTTCGCCTAGGTGAGGAAGGCAATGGGTTCTGTCCCCGGGCCGGGATATACCAAAGTTCTTAAAATGGTAGTTGTTATTCACTACTTAACGTTTAGCATTAAGGGGAATGGTAACAACTGTTTCACCCGTTGTCAGTATAATTTGACCGCAGTGTTTGGTGCCTTCTGCATGGTATTTCAGTGAGATTGCACTATAAAGTGGGCATCAGATCCGCGCTATCACACGGAGGCAGCACACAAACAAATAAACACTACGGTCAAAAGTATTGCCAATCAAGGCACTATGAAACAAAAAGGTTGATAGGAAGTAGATAGAAGATATTCGGATCCCAAATGTGCAAATTGGGGCAGCAGATCAATTGTGGTCTCCTCTTAGCAGAAGACACCGAAGAAAGCCCCTGATTCCGCAGGGGGCCTCACATTTGTCGCCTTTTACGACATGTAGTGTCAGCAGGCGTTTTCTTTTCCCGAACCTGCAGAGGATCAGTTGTTAGGATGTTAAACCATGTATAACCAACCAACCGAAACCCTTAACAATTGATGTTTTACCTGCCTGACATTCCGGGCACTGGTTCACCCGTTGTCATTATAATATGATTGGGTTGAATACTGTGCTGGATGCCTTCGGATTGGTATTTCAGTAATATTATTTTTCACATAATCGGCCTGTTATCCAGTGAATTCGCCCGTGTAATATTTTTTACATATGTCATTAGTGTAATATACCCTGGACCTTTATTGATTGGCTGTGCCAGTCAGTAATCGAGTGTGACGTTATAATATGGACAATGACGTGACCTCGTAAATTGTGAATGGCGCAACAAAATGACTGTCTCCGTTTTATTAAGCCCTCTACATTTTGGCTTTAAAACATGTCAAAATGTAAGTTTTCTGAGTTATGTGATAAAAAGTGTCTTAAATTTGTTTTTTATTTCATATGAGCTTTTATGAAACTCGTCTCAAAGTTTAAATTTTTGCTCGCCAAGGCTTGCAAAAATAAAAAAACCTAAAACTCGTTTCATAAAATCTCATGAAATGAAAACTCATTTAAGATCCTATATGTAGCACTCTAAAAGTTGCATCAGATCCACGCTATCGCAAAGATGCAAATAAAACAACACACCGCCTCCAGCATACATATACACGCATGGAGGCACGTCCTGAAATTACCTTAGCTGCTAATAGTATGCGAAACAGTGGATCTAACCAAACACCTGCAAAATCGGGTATTCGTCCGTGCCTTCTACTTTAGACATGGAAGAGACCAAATAGATATGATAATCCCTCGTTTCCCGAGGAGTACTTGTTCATATGAGCCTGACCTTTGCAAGGACATTAAACTCTGACCAAAGATAATATACGTCATGTAAAATAAGTTCTTACATTGTGTGATTAGGTCTTTAAAAGCTTTTGCTTCTTGGAGAATATCATTAACCATCATTTATTGAAACAATGAAAAGGCCGACTGATTGATTATTCCTTTGTGTGGTTCCTTTACTGAAGAAAGCAAACAAAAATAAAATAAACATGCCTACGTCATTGTCTAATGTTAATAATATGGAATCCATCGGAATCGTCGTAATGTGTAATCAATGTGTAAAACAAAACAAAAACTGCCGTATGTCATTGTTAATAAAACATAAACACTTGAACTGTGTGAATTGGACCGATTGTGTAATAGCTGTGATGTCGCTGTCCTCTTTTTAGAACTTTGTCGTGGGAGTTCCTTTCGAACTTTCACCGTGGAAGACGAGATGAAGAACATCAATTAACAATACAATCCCTGTAGTTCCATACAAGACAACTGTGAGGATGTTGACAGAAAGAGCCCATGATAGTGACGCATTTCCATCAGTAAAGTTCGATTTGATGATGACTGCTATAGCGATTTGCAGAAAAACAGCTAAAAAGGAATAAAAAACGTAATAAAAGTAAGGCCAAACTAGTTCAAAATACAATTCATTTTTTTGGAAGTTGAGTAATCCAGGAAAATATCGATTACTGCAATTTGTTATGCGTTTGTGTTTTCTTACTGATCTTGTTTTGAGGATCCTCATACTACTTCTAAACACTATAACTACGATATGAAAACTATTACCGACATGACAACACCAGTTATAATAGTCACGATACAACTGATTTTTGAGTTAACTAACCAGCGATTGTACCCTGACCAAGACACTCTTCAGTTAAGGGAGACTAATAGCAACAACTGTATGCATAATTACCTACAGTGGAATTGTGGCACCCTGTTGTATTAAGTGAATATTATATATATTTAGGTTTTAATTTGATTAAGTTGGATTTGAAAGAAAATAAATACTTCACTATGGAAGATTGTTAAGTAAGTTACATTTTCCGTTCGTGCCGCTGTATCACGTGACCCGTATTTCCGCTTTCCGTATACTTGTTATTATGACCCGTATTATGCACATTGTATAAGTATGTGATTGTGTAACACCTGTGATGTCATGTGTTATGTGTTGTATTCTTTTGTTGACCAGACTGACCACTTTGGACATGCATGCGCAATGCGACGCTTATTTTATTTCCCGCTTTTCTCTCTCTATTTTCTTCACTTGGGCACTTTATTTACAAGGGGTCAAACCTACATTGTATAGATGAGTTTTTCCTAAGTTTGAAGATCGATGGCATAAATTGATTATTCATCCAATATATCCTCAGCACCACATGCAGGGTAAGTTATTTACAGAATGTGTATTTAATTAATTTAGCATTATTTGATAAATTATTATTTGGTAAATTATTGTTTTAGACTTACGTAAATTCCTTTGTGTAAATTAGTTGCAAGTCAAAGTAAAATATTATAAGTTACATTCTACACTGAGAATGTTCTATAATTCATTTGTATGTAACGATACAGTAACTCCATTTTTATCTAGAAGTCATAGAATTGTGTTCACGTCCTTTTAAATATTCCATTGTTCGCGTTATGTATTGTAAAAGTTAATGTTCGGTGTGTTCGATAGGAAATATGTTTAATATGTGTCTGTATTGTACAACTAGTGTTTTTATATTATTTTAGGGATTTTCCATACGGATTCTCCATACGAATAAAGCAAAAGAAACGCAATATTTGTCGTCGAGTACTTTGTGCAAGTGCAAGAACCCCAATTTCACAGAATTATCTATTTTTTCAGTGGGTCAGGGATCTTTAACTTGAATAAAACCATATGACGCTATATGTCTAATTGCTCCTATGCCGTAAAGAAATTGATGCATTGTGCAACACTCAATTTATGTCATTCCATGACGGCATAACCCCAAAGTATGTATAAACAAAAAATAAAAAGGACCGCTGATAGCTACCACAAAAGCCCAAATTGGCATCCATTCTTTATTATTTTGTGTATTTAACTAAAAGTGTCAATACAAATGTGCATTTCTTCAGTGCACATCGTTGATCTTTTTCCATGGATTTTTTAAACTGGATAATTTACTATGAGGTAACCTATCAGTACATATGGCATACAGGGTATGCATCGAAGCACGTTTACATCCTAAACTTAATTCACCAATGTAATTTATTCATTTATAAAATAGGATAGTTTAATACCTACCTGACAGAAAAGATAGCACTATCATGACTACGTGTGGCGCCTTTCTCTGCTGCTGTTTGTAGTTCTGTTTAAAGGCGGTCACAAGCAGAACGATAAGGGCTGTTAATCCGGTAGCAACGCCGATTACTTCTAGCGCCTGCGCACTGCGAAGCCAATCTAGAAAATTAAACAAACACTAGTAATCCTTCAACTTCTACGTGTTGGAGAGTAAAGCAGATGTATTGAGAAACCGTACTTACATTATGTATTTAATCGTAACCTGGATCGATAATAGTTGAGTATTTACATTATGTATTTAATCGTAACCTGGATCGATAATAGTTGAGTGATGCTCGTTTGCCACCCAAAATAATGTTGATGATTGTATTGACATGTTTACAGTATTGTTGGTCCTTCTTAGCTATCCTTAAATAATTCTGTGTGATAACAGAATTGTTACAACTGCCCTTCTCGTAAATAAAATCCTTTGACAATTACTCATTCTAAGCATACTTCATAAAACTAATGTTGAAGATGATAATTATATTGTAATATATTGACGCTAACGTTTTTTTCAATAAATGTGGGTGTTTTTCAAGAAACAAGAAATAAAGAAGAAAAATTATAAAGACGAAGAATGTTCTTCCTTTTATTAGATCTTCGTCATCAGATAGTGCGCTATTCAAATCGTCCGTCCTTAAACAATTCTTGTAACGCTATTTCTAATTATAAGAGGTGTCTTTCTAAAATTTCACATTTAATTTCCCCTTTGTCCCATATTGTAAAAATTATGTTTTTGAGACTGATCGAATAGACACAACGGCCGCCTGTCGGCCATAATTGATTTGGACGGTTAATATTTGTTATCGTTATTTTATCAGAAAGTTATGAAGGATCATTCTCAAATATCATATGTAAGTTTCAATTGGTATTTATTTAGTTGCGCATGTTTCCTTTAGCGTTAAACCTTAAACACACAAATCCTTAAAGTTGAATGAAGCTTCACATATCTGGTGATAGAATTGCCGTCGTATCGGATTTCTTTAGCCGTCGCAAAGACTTCATAATACAACAAACATTTAAGCATGACATATGAGTTTCTCAGTTAAAATATAAATTATGCTTCATGCATGCAAGTCGTGGCGTTAGGTCTTGGCATCAGATAAGGTTAAATGACATCAAAAGATATCCACAGATAAATTAGCCATACAAGGGCAATTTTATAATCATTTCACTGAAATGTCACGACTACTTACCTGGTGGTGACGTGATGCCCTCACATGATGTGTCCACACAGTTGAGCCATAATCCAATGTTCCCACCTGTTTCGTGTGTAAGCCAGTAAGGAGAGGCAAAACTTACAATGTGTGTTACCAGACCTAATACCATTGTACTTACAGCAGCTTTCATATACGGTGATTGTTTCATGAATTGAGACATGTTCATTCAGATTATAAATTATGTTTGCATTTGCAGATGAGAGATATTTTTTATCGACATGGCAAACATCAGAAAATTATTGAATTATGTAGAAATGACTGCGGAATATACACATTTATGTTCCCAACCCTTTTAAAGATGCACGTAACGCACACAGGTGATTCCTCATTGAGAATTTGGTAATAAATACAGTATACCGAAATGAATTTCACTGTATCAAAGAACCCGTCCAATCCATTCACTGTAGCCGGAACAAATAAGACGGTGTTCATTATAGTGCAAATTAATTCAAAGCAGGAGGTATAACTGGAATGTTTTGACACGATGTGTTATCTTTTGACTAATTCTGCATTGAGACGATACAAATATTCTGACTTCACTACTAATCTTTAAAAGTGAGCCATATACCTTCAGCTCAATAATATCAGCTTATTGACGGCATTTGCAAGAGTATCTAATCTACTCGCTAAATGCATTTACTTCTCTCAACTTTCCATTGGTTCAAAGAGAGGTCATGTATCAATAAAAGTTAAATGCTAGTAATGTTAGTAACACTTCGCACCTGAGCAGCACTGTTTGTCAATAACTAGTCCAAGCAGAGATATTTAGTCTTCAAATTGGTATACTGCATCCTAGGAACATGTTAGGGCAGCTTCAATTTTGGATCTTTAGTCATTCTTTTTTTAACGGCATTCATTCATATCTGTCAATATTTACGCGATATTTGTAACTAAGTTTTCATATTTTACCCCTTTGTTATATTTTAACTCGAAGCCTCTCCTGCCGTTTATTTTGTAAGATATACGAAGTTTTATATAATTTTAATTTTGATTCCCCATAGTTAAAGATTTGTCGGCTCCTAAATAACCATAGTTATCGATGGGCCATTTAACTCAAACCAACAAAATATTAAGTTGCTCAAGTTATTTGTTTGTTTAGGGTTTAACTAATGTCAAATATATATGTATCCCTTATATTGCAATAGATACAGCAGATCAGTTTCGTTTTTGTACGGGTTTTTATTTTAAATATACCCTTCGAGCAGAATATACAAACGAAAACTCATGCGGGTGTCCCTAAAACGAAATACAGCGTGATCGAATCGTCACATTGTCGTTGTAGTGATACTTTGTTCTGCTGTATACATTGTAGTATGATTATGAACATATTTTTGTAATATGGCAATATAAATGTCTTGTATGACAACAATATTTGTAGTAATACGTAGTTGGTTCTTTAACACATCATGCTGCTAAAGATGTGTTCAGTATTCTTCTATCGAACTATCAAGCCTGGGGTCAGTATGAAGAGATTTATTGCTGAAAGACAGCGTAAATAAAAAAAATAAAAAATAAAAAATATTTACTGAAAAAAAACACAAGCTAATAAACATCCTTGTGTCGTCATCACTCCTAAACAATGCTATATAATGTTCAAATATGTTGACTTTTCTTGAAAACATTTAAAGTATAACAGACACTTAAAACATGCGTTCCGAGTCAGAAAGATCGTAGAGAGGAAGTTGTCCTCTCTCGGATCTGCACTGGGCACTCTTTTCCGGCACATTCCTACCTTTTAAAACGAGAAGATCCACCTACATGCCACGCATGTGACACTCCATTTACAGTGAAACATTTTTTAATAGAATGTTCCGATTTTAAACACATTCGTGATTATCACTTTCGAGTCCCGGATATGAAAAAAAATATTTTCAATTCCGTGGATTCGAGCGCATTATTAAACTATTTGAAAGACACCGGTCTATTCTATAGACTGATGTCTTTTAACCCACCTTACCCTCTATGACATTATATATCACATATTTCATATCCTTGGTAGATGAGGCTACCAAATTGTAAAATTGGGATTCCTACCTCAACCCTAGGGGCCAGGGCGGGGCCCAAAAGGAAAAAATAACCAATATTTCAAAAATCTTCTTCTCCAGACTCAGAGGTATTACAGTCATTTTCTCTGTATGGATGGAAAGATCATCAGGGGCTTTATTTCAATTGTAAATTTCAGGACCCCCCGAGCTATCCGTTCTCCCGTAGGGAGGGGGTAAAGTTTACTATAGTTTATGTAGGGAAACAATTCCTGCCCCATCCCCAGGGGTTAGAGCGGGGCCCCAAAGGGAACATTTACAAATATTTTAAAATTCTTATCCTTTGATGACATGACAAGTATTGTATTTCACTTAGTTTACATGCTGATTTCCACATCACATCTAAACAATAAAATAAAGCTACCAGTACCTATGATATAACTCAGGTGACCGCTAAGGCCCTTGGGCCTCTTGTTTCTTTTAACACTTTCTTCATTTTTACCTGATTTTATCTTCGCTACTCCAATGGATCACCAAAGCCCTAAAAGGCCACAGCTGTCGGTAGGCCGTTAAACGGACAAACATCTGATGGTGTAACATACAGTGTTGTAGAAGTCACGTCTCCCGTTTACGTTTTCAACGTTAATTGGAGGTTAATGTTTGATAATGATGCTGATTAGAGTTTAATCAACATCGATTCAACTTCAGATTTCGATGTTTAAATAATGTTGAAATATGACAATGAAACAACGCCGATTTATATGAATTCATGTAACCACATTGACAATGTTAAATATTAACATCGATACAAATATCGGCGCAACGACTTGCTTTCGTTTATTTGCGTTGGTTGGTAGTTGGTAATTCAGTGGTTCCACTGTTCAGGTATTTAATTTTATGTTTTCTTCCTAATGTATAAGCTTTGTTTATAAATCTACCGAAAAATATTGTTATTTCTCTTGTATTTTGTGTAATGTTGTTGTTTAGTGTTTGTATTCAGACTAATGAATATTATATTAGAACTGTTTACTTTCTGTATCAAACAAGACTGTCGACGTCTTGGAAATTTGACTCGATGAGAAAATACGTTTTTGACTTGTTTGTTACAAATACAATGTACCATGATCAGCATCAAAACCAACACGAGTATGTATATCATAAATCTCCGTGAAAAGTATGTACTTAATGGCTTTATGAAGAACATTTGATGATTGGATATACAGGACCCTGCAATATAACTAGCCTGATTAACGCTTAGTATGATCAGTTTTCTTTTGCACCATTGACAAGACCATTTTATGTAAAATATGGATGTTATTTCATTTAAAAACCATTTTCCATTTACACCTCTATCAATGTTAATTGTTAGTTTATTATTGTGTTATTGAACTTTAGTTATTTTAAAATGTTACCGATGAAAAGTTCTACTCAGTTTATCCGGCGACATGGAATGTAAGTGATGCGTTTTATGTACGTATTGCATACTATTAAAGATATAATTCAGCCACATTTAATATTGATTTCTTTCATTTAATTTCTAATTGAATAACATAACGTGTCGTTGAAAATACTAATGTGTCATGCATTATGCTGATGTTTAGTGTCAGCAGCCGCTACACATAAGGTCCCAGACATTAGTATAGACAGTGTTATACTTACTTATATAAACATAGAACATTTTGCTAATATTAAAAATGCCTTTACATTAAATCTGTTAATTGGATCAATTTATAGATGTATGCGTAACACCCATGTAACAACATTTAGGAGTGATGACGTCAGTGATTTATACTCCCGTGTGATTGTTGATATTGATGAAGATGAGCAGTTTTTGATTTATATACGATCATGTAACATGTGTGATAAACAGTTTGTTCTGATGAAGAAATTCTATGATTATGACATTGTCTGATGGTATTGACTGATTTGAAAATATTCCACTACGGCGATGACTATTCAAACAGTATCAATCTCTGAACATACATATAGATATAATTTCTCTCAGCTAAAACAACATATTTAACGTAAGTGTGTGCTTATTGAAAACCAAAAATACGCAGATGAAACGTTTTAAATGAAAACAGAAAATATTTAAGTAATTAATATGTATGGCCTAAAATGTTTCAGAGTCACTTATGTTCTTCCAAAAGTGTAATTGCAACACTTTTTATCAATATATACAAAAAAGTGCTTCAATAATTTCAAATAAACATGCTTTAAAACCCTTGCATGTTAGGGGTAAAATAGGCATGTTCTATCCCGCTGCTACATGATTGTAGTAGGCTAATGTAACCCACCCCACCCCGACAACATGTGCACTCACGCTTGCTGTTACTGCAGCTATGCTGTAAAGGGCAACAAATGTGGAAAATTCCTGCAAAATTGGAGATTTCGGGTACTTTAAACTCGAACAAAGAAAAAATATTTAGTCAACAACTTTTAAGGCGTAGCACTATAAAGTCGGCATCAGTTCCGCACTATCACAAGGAGACAAACACGAACATATCGCAGCCTCACAAAATACACACACATACACTACACGCATGCATCTTGCACACAGGGGAGGCTGTCCTTAAATGACCTTAGCTGTTAATAGGACGTTAAACAAAATCAAACAAACAAACAAACAATCCTTCGCACCAAAGTCCTTCAAAATTGTTATTCCCTGCTTAGCTTTCAGCATTTCGGATATTGGCAATAACTCGTTTACCTGTTGTCAGTATAATATGACCGGTTGAAATATTATGCTGGGTGCCTTCGGCATGGTATTTCAGTGATACCATACTCGCAAGTCGGTTTCAGGTCCACGCTATCACAAGAGGAAGGCCGATGGTTCTGTCCCCAGGCCGGGACAATAGGCATAACAAAATCCTTAAAAACGATAGTTTTTATTCCCTGCTTAACGTTCAACATTTGGGGAAATGGCAACAATTGGTTCATCATTATAATGAGACCGGACGGAATGCTGTGCTGGGTGCCTTCGGCATGGTATTTCACTGAGATAGAACTAAAAAGTCGGAATCACATCCGCACTGTCACAAGAAGGCAAAAACACCAACATACCCTGTCTCCGACTAAGCATACACACATGCAAACATACACAACACACATGGAGGCACGTCCTTAATGACCTTTGCTGTTGATAGGACATTCAATCATATAAACCAAACCAAACCTTGCTCAGGACATATCAAAGTTCCTAAAACTAAAAGACCCTGCAGGTAGGGCGTAAGAATTGTACCTGCTGCCCCCAATTGCATGATCGTAAGAGGCGACTAAATTTGGGACCTTATCTCTTCTCTTCTTTCTAAATAACTTTCTTCTTCCTAATGTCTCCCTTGACAATGCCTCACTTTTGGCCATTTGTTGAGCGTTCGCCCCTGTGAGGAAGGCTTTGGGTTCTGTCCCCTGGCCGAGACATACCAAAGTCTTTAAAAATGGTAGTTTCTACTCCTGCTTAACGCTCAGCAAATTAGGAGTGGGACGACTGGTTCGCCCGTTGTCAGTATAATGTGACCGGGTGGGGCGTCCTGCTAGGTGTCTTCGGCAGTATGTTTCAGTGAGGTAGCACTATAAAGTCGGCATCAGTTCCGCGCTATCACAAGGAGACAAACATGAACATATCGCAGCCTCCCAAAATACATACACTACACGCATGCATCTTGCACACAGGGGAGGCCGTCCTTAAATGACCTTAGCTGTTAATAGGACGTTAAACAAAATCAAACAAACAAACAAATCCTAAAACTTCAGTTGTCATTCCCTGCTAAGCGTTCGGCATTTTGGGTTATCTCAACAACTGGTTGATCCGTTGTCAGTATAATGTGACCTGGTGTTAAGCTGTGATTGGTGCCTTCGGCATGGTATTTCAGTGAGATAATTCTTTAAAATCGACATTAGATCTGCGCTATCATAAGGAGGTAATTGCATCAACATACCGCCTCTATGAGACCTGCACGCATATACATTGACAAAACGTCAGATGTTGACGCACAATATATAGTGTAACATAACTTTGACGTCATTTCGTTTCGGGTGTGACATTTGTGACATAAGGTTGGCATTGAAAAATAATGTGTTATCAAAGCTATCGGAATTCAAATAAACATGTCAAGCCCATTTATATTACATGCATATGGTCACGATTTGATAACCACAATTGCATCCAATTTTGACAATGATCAAATTGAACGTAAAGGTAACGGTTGAGAAAAATGTGTTTAAATGGCTCTACCCGTATAAGTATCATATTGATACCATAATGTTGACCATGATATGATAGTATGATATGTTAGTTATAAAGCACAGGTTTATTAAGTACGTAAAATTACCTGCATAGAAGTCCATGCAGGTAGAGCGTAAGAATTGTACCTGCTGCCCCCATTGCATGATCATAAGAGCCGACTAAATTTGGGATCTTATCTTTTCTCTCCTTTCTAAACAACTCTCTTTTTCCTAATGTCTCCCTTATAAATTCCTCACTTTTGGCCTTTAGTTGAGCGTTCGCCCCTGTGAGGAAGGCTTTAGGTTCTGTCCCCGGCTTGAAGTCGTCTGATCTTATTTCTGAGTGTTCCCGAGAGTTAATTAATGTCCTTGTATCATAAGCTTTATTTCTGAAGTACGTGTGATTACACATTTCCAAGTTAAGTCTAGATATCGGGTGTTGACATATCATCGTCACGCACGTGTACTATTGTTTACCCGGTGTTACTATAATTTACACTACGGTAATGGAATGCCCGATACGCAATACGGAAATGACGACACAAATATACGACAAGAAAAACATGTGTATTAGGAAGGGTGGGAAGTCCTTAACCTGGTGTATAAAGCTGACACAGTATACATAATAGCTATTCCGACCCATAAAAGCGTGTACATGTATTTCAATGTGTCCACCTGGTCACAGAGTGCGCTCTCCACTAGATTTTTAAAAACAAAGGTGATCAGTGAACAGCATTTCATCCGTAGCCTGACATGGTGAATATCTCCTTTTGTAGTACCACAATAAACATTAGATTGTAATTGAAATGTATTTCTAGTAAGTTCCTTTTTTCAGTTTTGAGATGGACTCCCCTTTTCTTGTATCTTCATGAAGAGTAATCCATAGATTGAGAGTAGCAGCCGAGAGAGATTGTTTATACATATTTGTTCTACAACATAGAGGTCGAAATTTATCTGCGTCTCTATAGTGTTATGGTGGTGTATATGTTTGAATGTCGATCTGGCAGAATATTATTTTAGTATGGCGGGGCATAAATATTGTGATGAACCATTATATGAAGGTTTTGTATTTTGTATTGTGTGCGTACGCACTTCATGAAAGTGATTGCCATCCTGTTTTAAGGCTGAGGTGAGTTTTGTGTCCCCAGTTACAATTTGTGCGGCTACAAGTTGTACATTTTCTATCATTTGTGATTGTAAGTTTATTAAATTATCCCAAACGACATCCCTGTTTTATCTTATTGGTCATATAAAAGTAGAATACGTTTAATTTGTTGGAATGTTTGGTTGGCGGTCGACATGGTATTTCAATTTGCTTTATAGATTTAGTCAATTCAACCCAAAACACTTTTCTTACTAAAAGCGCTGAGCCGGCGACCCATCCACTCCCTTGGAATTCTTGTTAGAATAATAATATATTCCGAATGACATTGTCATCCGCCATTACAAGTTAAAGATATAACTAGGTATTTATGCGAACTTACATCGTTGAGAGGAACATCATTCATTGTCAAAGGAGATGGATAGATTTGTAGATATTTTTATTGATTAACAATTTTTCGGTTTTTAGTAGATTAAAAATTACAAACCATTTCTTAGACCAATTAAATATTTTTTCAAAATCCATGTTCCAAGCATCGGCACTGATTGCATGTGCATCAACAATAACATATTATGAGGTATCGTCCGCAAACAACTTAACGATTGCATTTATATCGATAACTTTATCAATTATGGACACTTAAACCAATGATGGCAATAATATTGAACCTTGCAGAACGCTTTCCCAAGATGAATATTTATCATTATTTAAAATTCGTTATTTCCGTTCCGCAACTATGTGAACTATGACAACAATCTACCGATTATCCCAAAACTTTTGTTAAAAAGAACACGGTGCCAGACTCTGTCAAAGGATTTACTTATGTCGCAAAAAAACTAATCTCATTTCTTTATCTGTATCTATCTATGTAGCTTGTATCACTTATATCATTTGATTTACTATGGAGCTGATTGATGGGAGAGTCACCAGGTCTAAATCCAGACTGATTAGCATGCCAGACAACAATGAATAACGAAGGAACGTGGAAAATGAACAGGATGTAGATTTAGATACTTGCAGGCGCGTAGGTCTTTGGAAGAAACAAAGCCTTCTGACCTTAGTGCAACATTTACATATGTCTGGTAGTGTGGCTTATTACCATGCCGGTCTCAACAGCCTCATCTGAGAGGCAGTTCAGTATCATGAGAAGGGTGAAAAACTACATGAGACCCACTATGTCCACCGTACGTCTGTCTGGACTAGCAATGTTGCATAGTTACAGACAAATGGACATTGACATTGAAAATATAATAATACAGTGAGTTCGCTGGCAAAAAGGACAGAAATTTTTACTTCTGTTAGATAATCTGGGTATTATTAACATAATCGGGGCTCGTATTTGTTTGCTATTTTAGCTCTATTTAAGAGAAAAAACATGCCGAGTAAAGGGTTTATTTGTTGATTTATGATCCTAAAACTGTCCGTTTTCCAGTACTAAATAAAGCACCTCAGAACGCCCTGAATGCACCAGATTGCACCATTGTTTTTAAAAATGTCCAGGGGGCAGGCCCCCGGACACCCCTAGCATAATTATGAATCCACATGAATAGAGGGCTGGCTACGCCCCTGACTTGTACCACGAAATTAAATTAGCTATCTAAGTCCGTGACAGTACTGATTTCCAAAATGTTTTCAAATTAGTAATCAATTACAAAGTAATCACAAGATTTAGTACAATGCATTTAAAAAGGTCTTTTGTATGAGCCTAAATATTATCCTTGGATAACACGTATAATGTAGGCTAAATAAAACTGTTTTACTGCAAGTAGATCCCCAATTTTTCTTTTATCACGGACTTGGATGCAATGAAGTACCAGCTTTCTGTGACTTTATGTAGAACGTTGGTTAAGAAAGTAACATGATACCACGGAAACTGCTATCTAAGTCCGTGATGATACATACCCCCAAAAACATCAAGAGGTGTCGGAGACACAAGATTATAGTGGCTACAGTGACGTCGTATAGTGTCAATATCGACCAATTAAAGTCCTGTGCGTTTCCGTTTTTCTGTCAAAAATGCATTTTAAATATCAAAGTTTGTCTTGGTTTATTGTTATAATGTTATAATGGTTAACCACGGAATCCTTTCTAAGTCCGCCGTGGGTTAACATTTTTTAACACATTAACACTTATACTTAGATCAAATCACAGGGGTTTGTAGCAAATATCTAAAAATATATACGAACACACACAAGTCTAGCATTAAATGTGTTCGTATATTATGTGTTCGTTTGTATTATTTATGTGTTACAAGCTCATGTGGTCAAAGGACTTCGGGCGTTATTGGTAATGTTTGGCCTCTTAAAAAATAACAAATTCAACTTGAATTTATTTACGAATTTCTGTTATAAACGTCATATCGGTAAATTGGGGCTATCTTTTTGGTGCATATTATTTCCAGTGCGCATGTGTAGATGCGCAACCATAGCAACAAATTTGCGTTGCTATGCAGAAATAGACAAATAATGGTGATTTTGGACAGTTACGTAGCATGCAGAAATGAAAGCCTGCGCACGTGACAAACAAAATTCCTTTCTACGAATGAACACTGGTTTGACAATGTTTAAGCATGTTAAATTCTATTTTCTTTGTTGCATGCGGAGGCTTTCAAAAATTTTAAAGTGTTTAGTTAATTTCCTTAAAAACGGTGTGCTTTCAACCAAATAGCACACACCAGACGATATTCACTCATTTTATTAGGAAAATGCAGGTTTATGTCTCTCTTTGTAATACCATGTCTCCTAAACCAGTTGTCGAATGAATTTGATATTTCATACTTCATTTATTCAAGAATACGAATTTAACAACTAAGGCCGTGACAGTACCCAAATCGGATCACCAAACCAACATTTTATTAAATCATTGAAAAATCTGAGGAGGAATTAAATTCATATATGGTTGAGTCAAAGGAAGAATATCGATGGGTGTTCTTACAAACAAATTAGCACCCGGGGCTCACTTGAGATATTTATAGAACGCTCTGAAGTGATCACCAATCAGCACTAGTGACTACTAAATTCTGACTATCCTCGTAATATGGTAGTATAACCCAACCATGCTGACTATACTCGTACAATGCTGACTATAACCTAACAATGCTGACTTTTTACTGAAGCTCACTTTAAAATACCACGGTTGGGTTATACTCAGCATTGTCGGATTAAAGTCAGCACGGCCCCGATAAAAGTCAGCACGGTCGGATTAAAGTCAGCATAAATATTTTACCTGTGTTCATTGATCCGCGCGTGAGCTCCACACGGTCAGTGCGAGACAACAGCAGGGGGTCAGCTCTGATCGCGGCATTTCTTTACCTTTGAACCGCCTATAGAAGGCAGCAGTTTCACACCGAAATGGCTACCGAAACCTTCCGTACACGGCCATTATTAACCCGCTGTGCTTACGTAAACACAGCTACTGTTCCGTGGGTAGACTGCCGTCGCAAATAAAGAAAGGCAAATCTCGTTCACTGTTCTACTCTCAATGTGTTTTGAAATCTTCTGGTCATACTTTATCGACAGATTTCTACTAATTTTATTAGTAATAAATAAAAGATTATGTTGTGTTCATATCTTTATTGCCAACAATCATGTTTTTAATAAGAATCGCCTATTAAACAATGAGTTTATACTTTCTTTGAACGTGACTATGTTGGAAAAGGGTTAATAAATAATTGATTATTATATAATGCTTTGTGGCTACTATATACCTTGTATCACAGCTATTGGTACTCCCATAACATGAGAGGCCGCTGGTCGGCCTTTTTTCAATCGGATATGATTTTGCCGACTGCGACCTCTCATTTCCGAAGCACTAATTCATTGATGCAGTTTCCGCCCGAAATCCGGGCGGAACAAAATCGACTTGAAAAACTCACTTAAGTGGTTAACAGTTCATGACAACGATGTCTGCTCATGGTTTATATAATAAAGATCTCATATGTATGTCAGAGACACAAATATATAGTATATTACGGAATAGAACACTCAAAATACATGTCCATGTCGTTGTAGCACATCTCTGACCAACATTTAAAACATGGCTTCTGGATTAATACAAAATAGCAGGGGGGATTTCAAACGGAACGAAATGATACGGAGTTTTTTTGTATTCCGCTTGTGAAACATTACGTGTATTCCATTTTTGTATTAACCGGAAAAATCATGGCAAATTCTGTCTGCTTCGCTTCGAATGAGGAAAAACTCATTATTTATTTTTACACGAAATTTTTCTCATTTAATCATGGAATTATGGAAAAGAATATTTATTGGATCCTTTTGACCATTTAAATTTATGTAAACACGATATACTCTTTCTTAATCCGAACTTTGAAAATGTGATCGTCAGTATCGGGAAAATCAGCTATGGGCAGTTAGAGGTTACGCGGCGCCTGTCAAAAGTTTTTCGACGTGTAAAACCTCTAACATTGTTGGAGTAAGCTAATGGTCGGTAGACTGGTCACCGAAAATGATTCGGAAAATACGGAAGTCGATTATCGTTCATTACACAATTGACATATATTGTTTTGCGAGTCGATTGAGATAATATTATCATATATAGTGAATGAGTGTTGACATGAGCGTGTAGAGTGTAAGTTGGCAATTGTATGAATGTATGATTGAGTGTATGAGTGTAATACAATAATATAAATAGCTATATATATAGTCATACTTACACCATCATGGATAAGATTGATATAGGCCTAGTCTGTAATCTTATCCATTTATATATGTTAATATATATGAAAAAAAAATGTTGAAATTGTTTTTGAAGTATACAATTATGACGTATATACTACATATATTTGATTTGATCGACTTATTTACATGAGGTTTTAGTATCGACTTGTTTACGTGATGTTTTAGTTATACTTTATCGAAAACAGTGTGATTTGTAATAGAAAATGGATTGTGAAATGGTGTTGTGTTCATAATTTCATAGCTCTAATTCTGTAGTTTTGTAAAAAGTTTTTAACGAATAAATGGCGACATACTCAACCCCCATTGACTATTTCACTGTTGTGTTGTACTCAGGATGGACCTATTAACGATGTTGTGTATTACCATGCATTTATTTACAACTATTATTGTTCTGTATGAGGAAGCGCCCATTTAGTGATATTGTGTGCATACTTTCATCGCCTGAAAATCTTTAAATAAAAACTACTAAATGATGTGTTTATACTTTCATTGACAATATTTGTTTGTTACCGGTTACAGTTATGTTTGTTTTACGCAGTCTAAGTACGAATTAGGGTAGTTAAATGGGCTCACCTTGTGTGGCTAATCGGTGTAAAATCATGTTTAAATTTAATCTTTGTACAATGACAATCCCAAGCAGTGGCCAATTTTGATGAAAGTAGTTCATAGTTTGGGGAAATTATCGTTTAAAATGTTATATAATTAAAACATTAAAACATGTTTAGCTTGAAATCAGAAAAAAAAACGCTTGGACATGATGAATTCAATTGAAGTCTTTCACATAATGCAACTTGTGTAAACATAGGAAGTATACAACAGGGAGGCATTCTTACGAATACAACAATTAATTTCGATCAACCAAGCCATTCATCATTATTCAAATTGTAAACATAATTTAGTCTTCAAAGGATCCTGTGCTTGGCTTTAAAAACACAAGACCCTTTGAAGACTAAATTATGTTTGCATTGCCTTCACAGAACATTGTTTTGATACTGGTTCATGCATAACCGTCTGTCAACTTGGTCGTGTTTCTACAGATATTAAAACGGGATCAAATTAAAACAACAACCTATCGTCAATAGTCTCCTAATTTATGTATAAAAAGCTAGCCATATTATTCAGACTTCACTTCACAATGGACGCGCATACAATGCATACATGTTATTGCGTCCGCTGTCAATCGTTTTGTGGAGGAAAGGTAGTTTCATACCCGACAATTGTGCAGCACAGTCAGTGGATGTTGGAAAATGGAAACAGAATCCAGGACAATCCATGGATGCTGAAGTACTGCAGTGACGTGCCTAGCCTCAAAGTAAGTTTTATAAATGTCATTAATAATTATGCTATTTTGAACATCAATCTAAAAATAATAAGTTTTCAGATTCATCATTAACACTAAAAAAATATCAGTCGATGTAATAAAACACGCGGCAAATGGGTGCATTTATCCTTAATTCCACCTTCTTTATTATTTGTATTAGTACCTTCTATAGTGTTATTTATATCAAAATACTGAATATAAGCAATATTGATTGTTGTATAACTCCTACTTGCATGTGGTCTTGGTATCAACAACTGTCACTACCACTTGATAATGTACAGATATATAACCTTAGTACATATTGTATAGAACCATTGTATGAATACATGTTCATTACTTATCAATAAAAACGCAAACATTCAACAATTTGTGTCATACTTTATATATACATTATGTCTGCATGATGATTGCCTGAAAATAATTGTTGATAAGAACATATATACAACTCAACCATCCACTGTGCTGTACTTCTATTTAGAAACATTAGTACATTTTATATTATTTGATATTAAATGATTACATCACATTAACTAATTCAATTTAACCACAAACATGCAGTGGACATCTACGTTTAATAAAAATAAAAATAATACAGTAATAATTTAGGTTTCAAGGTTTTTATTTATACACTCTGTGTAACAAGAGGTCATCATTACATAATATCATTATGATCCCCATATTACGAATTACAAAATAAGTGTATACACGTGTATCTTATACAAATACATACATATAATTAATAGGGTTTAGTCTCACCTAGCATACATTTCTAAAATACCTAGTCTCACATTCCAATTTTCACACCTGATCAGAATTTGGTTATAGTCTCTTTCAAAATGATGTAGATGGTATTGTATTACATATTATAATTAATAACTTATGTCTACTAAATATATTAAAACAAATAAAATTGATACATTTATTCAACGTGAAAATAATAACGATTTTACAGATAGTATAACAGGTACAGTACTAGCCGCCTGCATGTTATTAAAATCTTAGATTTTTGTTGATCAAGTAAAGATTCATTAACTAATCTTAATAACAGCGATTGTTTAAAACTAATGCATTGTCTATGAATAAACTGATACAAAAACAGTTGACTGAATGTTGTTTTTAATATTTCCTTTATTTTATAGTTATGTTTGCAAAGTTTCACTCTCAAGCTGATTTTGTGTGGACATACACTGTAGATAGGAAACATAATTATAATTTTCACATATCATAATATCACAAAGGTCAATATTGTCAACATTTATTCAAAGCTTGGGCTTTGTTGGCTCATTATATGTGGTACATAATGTACAAAACACGATGTATAGAGAATGTATATAGATAATGTACATAATACACAATATAATCAACTAAGAGGTTCGGATAAGATAGACTTCCTTAATATACATAGCCATTTATATATACAATTACTATGTTTGACACTTAACAACTGAGAAGTCGGAAAAACTCTTAGATTTTGAAATTTACTAAAAATTTACAGAATGTTAACATGTCTGTGGAGGACCATTCCTGTACAATGTCTTTGTTCTGAACGAACATTTCTTTTTCTTCCAGTCTCAATGAATGCAAAGAAGCATTTAATCTACTGAGAAACACAAAACAATTTGTACCATATACCGTCATAAAGTTTGGGTAATAACACCGTAGGCATGTGGTATAGATGGAATAATAATATTTTAACGAAACTACCTTGAATATGTGTGTACCATTATACTGCATAAATAATGGAGTAATGTGTACAATATGATGTTAAAAGACGAAACTGGTAGGTTATTCTCGTCCATTTGCACCTTTACACCTTTACAAGATCGACTTTAGACGCTGCTTTATATCATATGTATCACAGGCGCCTGTTTTAACTTTATATATGTACAGTGCTAGTGAGTTTACTTATTTTAAGGTGTGATAATGACTTTTAGTGTCTCATAAGCCAGATTTGGCTTGATGTCATTACTGATCAATTTGAATCTTGAAATTTTACTTTTTATAAAATATGTGACACTTAAATAAAAGAAATTGCATTGTATTGTAATAATATGTAAAGTTAGGGCATTTAATCTGATATTCCCTATTGTTATGATGAAGACTATAATAGATCAAGTGCAAACAATTTTATAAATAAATAAAATATTACACCAAAAATCAATCCTATGTATACGTTCATATTCACATGGTTATACACTTTATGGTACAGACATACAGTTCAACATGACATATATTAAACATAAATAATTAATAAGACTGTACAGTTATACAAGTATATGATTATAGACAATATAAATATTGTATAAAAAGATTTTTTAAAGTCATTTGATCTTTCAATACATCATAACGCAGATATACAATAACGTTAAACAACACTTTTGAAAACAAGTTTTCCCCTCGAACCCATGGTAGGGCATTCCAGCACTCTTACAATTTCTTCACTCTCGACCTCTGATGTATCCTCTATTCTTGGCCAGATGTAGGTGTTTTTAGGTCCTGACTTCCTTAGGAACTTTACAACAATCGGTTTCAACTTTAGTATCTGAAATAAATAAACAGTAACTTGATTTTCTATGAGTATGTAAACGTACTGTGTAATAAACTAAACATTATATAGTTGCATGGGTTTTAATCCCTTAGTAAGAACATATTGTTTTAATGTTTGTTTATGAATTGAATTGCTAGTTGCTTTGAAAGGGATTTTTTTTAAATCAATAACTTCTATCCCTAGGTATTCAAATATATGAACAAGAGCTGTAGGAGAACAGCATTTTCGTCTATTAAAATTATTTTTGTAAAAAGTGCTAATAGTAATTGGGCCCTCCCTACTTCTGTAACCATATGCAAAAATAAAATGTAGAACTGATGGCTATGTTTTATTTGATATCCTAAAAGGCTACATAAAAATTAAAGACCCCCATTACTCAGTCCGTCTTGCCCGGTCTGTAGCGGTCATACTAAAAAACCTGAAAGTCTACCGTGTCCAAATAGTTTAAAATAAATAAATATATATCTTTCATGTTTAAAAGTTCAAGTTCAAGAAACATTTTAGAAAATGTTATTTTGTAAAATGTAGCTACAAATTATGCTAAAGAGTTAAATTTAGTGATCCAATTTTTATGCAGCTTTATAAGAATGTGTCAAACTGATGCAGTCAATACATTACAGGAATCTGTATTATCATCTTAGGCAATAATGCATTGATTTTGGAAGTTAGAAATGTATCTTATAGAAGTTAGGAACGTCTTTTAAATAACTTATGTTAAGGACCTCCCACCCTTCGTAATACACATGTTTTCTTGTTGTATTTTCGTGTCGTCATATCCGTATTGCTTATTGGGCATTCCATTACCGTAGTGTTAATTATAGTAACACCTCATTTTTATTACAGTACATCTGATTTGATGACATTGGTCACATGTTGGGACAATAAAACATTGTAACCCTCACGTGATTGACTTTGACCAACCATATTGCCCTTATTCGTGGCCTAAATAGACGAGACTGAAGTAGATAATAGCAATCGTGTCAACCTCATTATTGAAGGCAAGCTAGTTGAAAGTCAAAATGACAAAAAATTCCGGTTTAAGGTAGTTTCTTCTAGGAAGGTGACCAAGACAGCTACACTTACATATTAACAAAGTATTAATATTTCTTTCAATTATTTCATAAACTTACTTTAATATGGGCACTGCCTCCCCCATGTGTGTGGCCGCTGGCTCAATATGATGGGGGTCGATAAGGGCCACCGCTGCTTCATCTTCCATGTGTGGGGGTTGATCATGACTGTTGCCTCTTCCACAGGTAGGGGGTCTATCACGGCCATCGCTGCTGCCTGTTCCATCTGTGGGTGGTCGATGTTGGCCACTGCTGCTGCCTCTTCCATGTGTGGGGGGTCGATGTTGGCTGCGGCGTCCATCACATTTGGGGGGTCCATCATGGCTGCTGCCTCTACCACATGTGGGGGGTCCATCATGGCTGCTGCCTCTTCCATGTGTGGGGGGTCGAACATGGCTGCTGCCTCTTCCATGTGTGTGGGGTCTATCAAGGCCATCGCTGCTGCCTCTTCCATTTGTGGGGGGGTCGATGTTGGCCACTGCTGCTACCTCTTCCATGTGTGGGGGGTCGATGTTGGCTGCGGCGTCCATCACATGTGGGGGGTCCATCATGGCTGCTGCCTCTACATATGTGGGGGGTCCATCATGGCTGCTGCCTCTTCCATGTGTGGGGGTCGAACATGGCTGCTGCCTGTTCCATGTGTGGGGGGTCAAACATGGCTGCTGCCTCTTCCATGTGTGGGGGGTCTATCATGGCCATCGCTGCTGCCTCATCCATCTGTGGGGGGTCGATGTTGGTCACTACTGCCCCTGTTGCTCTCATAGGGGGGGGCTAACTGAGGGGCTCCCACAGGAAATGGCAGCCTTCTCCTTGCTGCTCCATTCCCAATTGGTGTTGGTGGCAGCACCCGCCTTTTCTTGATTTGCCTCTTGACTTTATACTGTTCAGCCACAAACTGGAAAATAGAAAAAACAAATATATATTAAATACAAACAATTTCCTTGGTAAACAATTATATAAAATGATGTAGTAGATCATTTACTGTCACATTTGATATATAAAAATATGGCACATTTTTGTGAATATAAATGTTTCAATTTGTTTACAGTATGCTGAACTGTCGCCTAGACAATTATCATTAAAGGTTTTGAAAGAAACATTTCTTTGTATTTGATTTTCTTACCAATTCGTATTCATCACTTCGTCCAATCATATTTATTGGCCAAGTGAGGAGGCTGTTTTTCTGCAATCAAATATATAATGAATCATATTAAAGTAATATAATTTCAATATCATATTGAATAAAATGTCTGTAAGAATGGATTTTTCCTTTGGTCTTTTGGTTTTGACCTATATACCTGTGATATACCCAATATTATATGTAAAAGCAGTCAAGAAGTGAAGAAGGTACAGCCAGTAACATGGAATTCTGACATGCCATGGCAGGATATAAAAGACACGGTAACACTTACACTGCTTTTCCCTTACTTTCCCATAAAGGAAGCTCCCATTCCATAGGCAGTTCAGACTGCTTTCTAAACAACTAACGTTGGACATTTCAACATTATTGTTGCATTCACGTTTGAATTATTTTGGCTCAAATTATCAAAATACATGTATTACTTGAATATTAANCTATCAGAAACAATTACATATCAATCATTTCCCTATCTTTTGGTCGTAAGGTAAAGGGTATAACTGAGGGTCCACTACTATTATGTCAAAAATCACTTGAATTATGTTACCCTTTGCCATAGATAGTGTATTTGAAGCATCTCTTTTGAACTTACCCCAACATCACTCCAGTCTTGCTTTGATATCCTACATGGCAGGAAGTCGAGAGTGGAGGCGCGTCTTTTGACTTCAACCATCACAGACACCCAATCTTTTACATTTTCATCTGGTTGATCTTTGATGTCTGTTTGAAAAAGGAAAATATAGAAATCAAGCAGAAGAACAAAAATTAAAAACATACAGTATATGAATAACTTAGTTTGAATGAATGCTTAGTTCCTATATAATCCCACTGCCAATATTCAAACAATACTAATAGAAAAAGAGAAACTGCTCACCCCTTCCCACCCTTGTTGGGATAATATTTTAACTATCCTTTGCCAATAATCCCCATCAGATTTTTATGAATAAAACACTCTTTCCGTGTTCGATGTTAATCAGTTGATAGTTACTAATGATACTACAGATATACATTAAAAAGGCAATAACATAAAATGTCCTGATTAAAACAATTTAGGCAAGATTTTATACCATTTAACTTTCTTACCAAGTTTCAAATTAATTGATATTGAGTGGAAATTAAAAGGTTAACTGAATGACGGAGGGTATACATTATACAACCAGTCAAGATGTGCACATAATAAACAAGAGGCCCAGAGGACCTGTATTGCTTACAGGGGATATGTGTTTATAGTACTTGATATGAGGTAAAGATATAGCACTCCATGATAGGTACCGTATGTACATATGAAATTTCAGAAAGATCCATCCAGTATTTCTAGAGATTAAGTAAAAACTTAAACTTCTAATGTCCAACTCCAAGATGGCGGCCAGGTGACCCTATTGTTTTAAAGAATACACTCTTATAGTAACAGGCACTACTAGACAACGAGATGGAGACAAAATTGGGATAACATCCCAGGATCCCTATGGTAGAAAGATTACAAAGGTTTTACCCCTATTTCCCCTATTTGGCCCCACCCCTCAGCCCTGAGGGCCATATCCATGGTATATACAGAATTAAGTACCCTTGCACCAAGCATCCTCCAGACCAAATAGGGATTTCAGCATGGATATACACAGGCCTTTTATATTGCCAAATATTGGCCGAATCCCCTCACAAATTTTGGTATTATTTCCCTTGGTTTCAGCTTTATATTCCCCTGTATAAGTTAAAAAAATCCCTCACTTGTAAGTGAAATACTACCACTTGAATATCTGCCTTGGTTCCATTTTGTTTTTATTTTCCATAAGTAGCATGTCCAAGTAATCTATTGCATATACATGTACACCTATTGCGCATATTTTCCCCATTTCAATAAAGGGTACTAGCTTTCTATTCCTGCATTAATCCCAGCTTATTTTCAATGGGGCCACACACAATGTTATCTAAAATTGTGTACCCTTGGCACAAGGATGCTCCAGACCAAATTTAGTTAAAATCCACTAACCCATTCTTTGGGCAGGTGAGCTAAAAACCATATAACAATTGTAGGTTTTAGGTGCTGAACATAATCTGAGTACTTACACATATCTATACAGGGATAGGCTACAACAGTTGCCTTTGCTATGGGATAACCCATGTAATCTTGTAGGCATATCATATTTCTGAAAAAAAAGGACAAGTATTTATAGCATTATCAAGGTAAGGTCAACTCCTATGGAGATTTAAAAATATGTGTCGGCCCTTGATTGTTATTTCAAAATATGATAAATAAAAAAGGTATGGGTATAGCAAGCTTAAATCAGGAACAGTTAGTTTCAGAATTTACTTCAGGACAAATTGGACCTCATTAACTTAATCAGTACGGTATTTAAAGATGTGGTAATACAAATCTCCCTAGAGCATTTAAATAACACAATACTATAAAATTATATCATCATCGTGTGCATCATATTCCAACTATTTTGATACCGAAAATTACACTATTTCAAGAAAGAATTGTTCTTTTTATTGAAGATTTATGCAAAAACGTATATGAAATTTCATTACAAATGTCCCATTTTGGACACGTTAAGTTACATAGTACTTGTTTAAAAGTTTGCTACCAATGTTATCTCTCAACATCAGGAATTTCCAAACAAAGACAACTGGTATATTTGTCATATAATACCTTCTACAATGTGGGTTATATTTTGAAATATATGATTTTTTTGTGTTTTTCTGATCAAACGTATCGCTATTCTTACATCATGTACACTGATGGCATATTTAGTATCAAAATAACAGTAATTTTAACACTGTCCAATAACAAATTATTTTCAAAACAACATTCGCCTTTGACATTTATCTGTCATTTTGTTCGGATACCCCTCATTCAACCTGGTGTTATGCAAGGAGGTCCACTACTGTTATCAGTTGCAATAATGAATATTTATGCAGTTATTGTTCATTTTTATGTATCTACATATGGCAAAAAAAGGAAAAGAAATCGATGTGTGGACCAAATGTTGACCCCAACTTAAAAAAGAAATAGCATCCAACATTTTAAATAAATACACATAATGGTGTTATATTACTTTTATTTGATGAGGACTAGCTTGATGAATTTCATAAAGAGGTACAGATGACATTAGTCATGAAAGTAAACTATATAATTACCCCGACTTGTCTTAACTGCTCATTGACATTTTTTCCATGTTGTGAGTAGGTAGATTGTGTTCTCTGGCCTTGTTTCTCTTGTATTCTCTGTCCCTATAAAGATAACAGATTATATATAACATGTGCTTGCCAAATACAATTTTTGTTTCCGACCACTTCTACTTCAAAGAAATAAGAATTAAATTGTTAATAGAGATAATTGAAGGTCATGAAATTACAAAAGGTCAATGGTAGNGCAACTTGTAGTTAACAATGTAAAATGGTACAAAGACGGTGCCAGATGATAGACAAAATTTGGCTCATAATTGAAAAGTTTGACTGAAGCAAGGAATGACTGTTTTACAAGTGTCTTGCCCTTAGTAATTACTTTTTATTTCCTAATACATAAAAAATACATACGGAGAGTGCATTCTCTTCCTTAAGTAGTTCATTTTGTTTTGAATATTCCTTTTAAGGCCCTTCATAACTTTCTTGTCCTCTGTGTCGATATTGGACACAAGAGCCTTTACATGTGGAAATAAAAAAAAAATAGGAATTAAATCTATAAATATGTCAGAATGACATGAAAGTCAACCCATCACTCTGTATGATCATTTTCCAATAAAACGTTGACCAAACTGCAACAGATATTTTTTCACGTGTCAATCAAACAGGTCCGACAAGGAACGCCAACAGCTGAATTCACGAGACATGGAGAAAACCATTTTTTTTTGATTTCAGCGATTGAAAAGAAAAAGATCAGAATGTATTTGGCTGTTTTGAACCTGTTAATAATTATTTTTTAAACTTTTATCATTATCGATTCAATTCGCATGGATGTCACCTTGTAAATTCCTGCCGGTTAATAGTATCACCCTACCTTGACTCTTTGCGGTACACAAACTTGCTAACTTCACACCAATTTTCACAAAACACAAACAATTTAAAACAAAAGCATCTGATGATCATACATACATACTAATTATGAAAACCAATAGCAAATATCAACTGCAGAGATAAAGTCACACATTTATTTTTGTGAACTTTTTTTCCAACGCACTTTTCATTGAACTGAATCAAGGTTAAGAAATAAAGATATTTACCTCCACAGCGATTCTGTTTAGAAGATATCCCTTTGAACTGGTACATCCAGTAACGTAAAGCGCCTTTCTGATGGCAGCCTATACAAAAAAATGATAGCAGTGTTTACTAACTACATCAATTTTTTAAATTGTGTTGGGTTTGTATCAGGTAACATTTTTTAAAAAACAGGAAATGGTCCAGGATATTTTATCACGTACTTGTATCCGAGTTTAATTTATTAACCAGGCAACGTTCACATCCACTCATTAAAATGTACTTTCTCCATGTTCTGAACTTATTCTTGACAGTTAACAGCAATCGTTATGTGTGGAAATGCATTATAACATTAGAAATAAAACATTAAAAAAAAATCACAAATATAAACAAGAGACCCCAGAGGAATTTTGGAACCCACCATTGTACCATATTCATTACGTATCTGTCAGTTTGATCTTTTCTCTATAAATCTGTTTGCACCTTGAGGTAACTTTTGATCTATATCTAATACTGCTGTGTATAACAGACAACCTTGAAAGTGAGTTTGTCGTTTCACATATTTACTAGTATAGTACTTAATGTGAAAGAAATAGAACCAATATTGATTTGCAATATGAAGTTCTTCCTTTGGCCATTTTGATTTTATGATCAGTCTCAAAAGATAAAATGCACAATGAGGGATCAAAGGGAACCTACATATCAAATTTGAGAAAGATCCCTTAAGTCATTCCTGAGAAATAGCACTAAAATACCTTCAGTGTTAAAATCGAAGATGCTGTCATCAAAAAACTGATATGCATAACAAGTGATCATAGGGAACCTTCAAATTTTAAAATAGCACTAACTAACTTTAACTCAAATTCAAGATGGCTGCCTGTTCAACAAAGGGCCATATCTTCTTTGTAAAGGGTCAGAATGAATAAGCTGTAAGGATTGTTATTAGCAATTTTCATTTAGATCCACCAGTAGTTTAGGTATCTGGTATAACAGTATCTGGTACTATGGTACTGTAAAGGTAAAAGTTCAAAAAGGGGAAAGTTGAAACCTGACAAAAAAAACTGTTATATATGTTAAACATTATTACTTTTAGTAATACCATACCAATTTGGAAGGAATTGAAAAAAAAAATCAAAAAAAAATCTTGTATTTTCTATACAATGTCATGGTCTATAGAAGTTTTATGAACTAATGGTCATAGCTCTGTGGGGAAGGGAGACAACCAAATGCAAAGACTTCCCGCACAAAAGAACAACTTTGTTTCCAGTATCACCCTCCTAACTTCGTTGTGGGGGTATAACACACTATCAATTGATTAAACCTTGAATTGATAACATGGGGAACCTTCATACGAAATTAGAAAGATTTCTTTTTGTTTTGAAAATGAAACATACACATTTATGGATCATACCTATTTATGAAATCCAAGAAATCCAAGAAATATCTGTCAAGTACTTGTACTTTTTTTGTCACGCAAGGTAACCTGATTTATGACAAGCAGGTCATATACTTGCTAAATTAATTTTATCCCTGAAAGGTAGGATTAGCTTCAAATGCAAAATTTTGAATTATTCAATACTTACATTCAAGAAATTCAAATCTTTTAAAAGAGACTCAGCATCATCTCTCATAATCACTTCTTGTCTTGAAAGACAGACACAGTCCAAGTTGATATTTCTTGTCTTCAAGAAGGGCCTGGCTGGTATCCTCATGTAGGACCTAACGGCTGACCAAACAAAGACATTAATTGAAGTTAAACCTATAGCGAAACTGTGGTAAAAATTAACACTGAGCATTGCATCAACATTCAAGTAACTGTGTAGCTATTTTTTAACTCTTTAAACAAAACCTAATTTACACACATCGTTCAAATATAAAATTAATAACTATTATAATAATCAAGTAGATAATATTTCCCTGATCTTAAACAGTGCAATCCTAGGAATCTTTATATATTACTGTGTCAAATCAGGCATAAAGCCAGTGACTTACACTTCGATATATTTACCGATTTCAGACGTGATTTTTATGAAATATATTATGCAGTAGGATTTATTAGTCTTAAAATCACTGACATCAGGAGATAATATGCTATCACTAGAAACTAATACTTATATATTATCTGAAGTTGAGAAATTTATTGATTTAACTAATAGATTCATTTAACTCTAATATGATTTTTATTAAATACTTCCCTTTATATGAATCTGCTCCGAGTATGTGTGTATGGCTGAGGGTTTAGAAGTATGTATGTTGCCAGTGGCACAGTACTTTAACTATAACATTGAAAGTGACCAAGACATCTACGCCACTGGTAGAAGAGTGAGCCTTGGTGGTAGTGTGTGTAGTTTAAACATTCAGCCATATTAATATCTCATATATTAATACATGTTTTCCATATAATTGTCCATCTATTTCATTAATTAATCAATTATTGATAATTTTGTAAATATACCTTAATATTCTGTGTAAATGTATAAATGTTGTACCGGTTCAGGAGAAGACTTATATAGGCACTGCCTGTTGTCTAAGTCCGTGGTTAACACATTAGAATTTGTTGAAACCAAAGAAATACAGGGAAGTAAACTAAATTATAATCAGATCAATGAAAATATTCAAATTTTTAAAAAGAATGTTCAGTTCAGTTAAGACATCAAGGAGAATTGCATTTCACTATTTGTCGTAAAACAAAAACAATTATTTTGTTGCTAATAAAACCTTTTTCTTTCTTTTTCTATCAAAGTATCTTATTGTTTTTACTTTAAAAACCAGACAACTCTGTTTTGCCTTTACTTCAGTCGATTCTGCGCAGATGGGTTTTATAATGTTCAATAGTATACATGTATGGCAATGCATTTGTGCGAGTTTCTTTGTGTGCGTCTGTTATTGAAGTAATCTTCGAGCAACTGACACTAGTTGCCTTTTGCTAAGGAATTTACGTGTCGCATAAAGCTAAATAAAAATAAAATATGTTACTGATTGATCAAGGACCATATTCCAGAAGAAAGTTACTTTTTGTAAATGAACTAAGTACAGAATTTTTGCCCATTTTGTATGCAAGGATTTTCATATAATCGCTTTAATATATATCTAGATTAAATATATGTAAACATGCAAACGTTCCATGATATATTCACTTCTCTTCTTACCATGGCTTACTGTAGATGCAGAGGTATAATAAGACAGGTTAAGAATATGGGAATTGTTTAAAGAAATGCTTGACATAGTCAGAAGATATATGTAATATGTTGCTTATTTTTTCCTTCTCCAGCCAGCCCATGGCAAAATCAAAATATGAAGTTGTGATAAACTGCTAGTTATACTATTGTTAGTTGTTTTGTTGAAATTGCTAAATCAATTACTTTAGGAAGCAAATTTACGAGATAAGTAAAGAAAACTGTCAAATAGGCCTGCATCGATTTCATCGGCGGGAATCGTCACCGGAGTATACAAGTTTTTAAACGGAGTCAAATGCAATTCAATATCATTTGACGATCTTGAAATGTACATAAACACTATTCATTGAAACATGTAGCATGACAACCGTTCTTGATATTATTTTAAACCGTTCCTGTTATTATTATATACCGTCTACAATGTCGTCTGCTAAAAAACGTTATTTACTTCATGTAAAGTATTATCCTAATTCCGTGGTGTTACAACTTATACTGGCTACAAATAATAAACATTCGAATTTCTGAAACAATTTCTGCTATTAACATCAGCATTATCAGGTGTCATCTTACTATCAGTTGTCCAAAATGTTTAAATTCCGCTTACACCTACTTTTTGTGCACCAATGCGTACTTCTCATTTCCTGTTTGAGTCTATTCTAATTTCCGAGCGGTGAGCTGAATATCCATATGGATCCGGATACGTGGAAAGCGCGCCAATTGCACTGTCCATTTACATCATGATTTATATGTAAACTGTACTATATATGCATATACACTGTAACCAGTTTGCGAGAATAAAAACTTGATATTGAAACTATAAACGAAGGTGTTGACTAGAAAATTGATAGAAAAAAAAATGTCACTGTGGAAGAATGCAAATACGACCAAGTGACGGACCTAGGGGTGTTGCCCTTTTTCTGTGTCCAATTTCTGGGTTCCCCCTGAGACCCTCCGACGCACTTAATATGCTGTAATTTTCATATAACATGATCATTTCATTTTATAATCTATCATCAAGGAAATGATGTCATCGATATTAATACAATTGTGATATGAAATGCGATCGCTACTTAATTGCGATGCATTACATAATAAAACATTGTTATTTTTTATATATTTTTTGTGCCTTATTTTTTTCGTAAAACTCATTTGAGAATATGATTTGAATGTTGACAAACTGTTTGATATGGGGGGGGGGGGACAGTCGTTATATTTCACACCGCGGTACTCCAGTCGGTTCAGTGCTGCGCGTTAACGGGTGATGCGAGCATGATCATTTTTACATATTTGTACTGAGTTAAATTCCAATATAAAATCTACTAAGCTACTGTTCAGGTACGCGAGCCTAAAATTTAAAAAAAAAATGATCAACACTAAACTATTTTACATTGACTGACATGTAT
This sequence comes from Mizuhopecten yessoensis, assembly GCF_002113885.1. NCBI lineage: Eukaryota > Metazoa > Mollusca > Bivalvia > Pectinida > Pectinidae > Mizuhopecten > Mizuhopecten yessoensis. Next base: position 122,074 of record NW_018408474.1, read on the forward strand.
GGGTAAAGAGGTACACTTCTGAGAATTAAAAACAATTACTGTATCAAACTTTTGCTTTTAATGTGTATTTTTTGAAAAATGATTTCATGGCACAAAAGATATTTTTTTATCTGTCTTTTCGTTTTTTCTGCTATGACCGGTCAAAGGATATATATTTACCATAGTATGTGATTTAGGTAATTTTTTTAGTTTTGACAATTTGCAGAACAAAGAGGTATGGCGGAAAACTGCCCGTATTTCCCTAAGGCGGCATTTAAGAAAACGGGGGGGGGGGGGGGGGGGGAGGAGTAAAACATTTCGTGTAGCAAAAATGCATACCAAAAATACAAAACCAATTGAATATGAATTTTTAAACTGCTGAGAAATTAGGTATCGCTAATATGATACTGCAAATATAGCCATATACACTATATCTATAAAAGTGATTTCCCGGACTTAAAAAAATACTTTCAACACTTTCCCGTCATAGGACAAACTTTTGAACAAACTTTTTGTGACCGTGATGTAATATGCAAAAATAAATCGTATTACGGAAAAGTGGTCCTCTTTGGGAAATATTTAGGCATGTGATCATTCCTAACAAGGCAATAGCGGGGTTTTTTTTAACTCGATGGGAATTTTTTAATAACATACCTTTTGATTTATCAGTTTTGTTAGTGATAATTTCTTTACCATTTAGTGCGACATACTTCTATCGAAGCATGTCAACAAATCCCTGTACACGCATACAGTACAGCTACGCTTTGTAGGTAAGACTATTTTTGATGAAAATTATGAATTGTTTTACCCTCCACCTGGCAATAGTAATTATATCAAGTGCTTAAACACCAACAAATAATGCCGAAATACCAAATATGTGGTCTGTTTATAATAATCTATTCTTAGACACGGGATTCCGATATTGCTACCTGTATAAAAATACCTGAGGACGCGTCATAACAGTGCACGGCTGGATGCGTGCACTAGCGTAACATAGTTTTGGGGAAAGCAACCCGCCAATTCTTTATACGATATCTTTTAAGTGCGTTATCAGTTATGTATGAATGTTTGAGGATTTGATAAAGGTAGTCTAATCTTTTTAATCATCAAAGTAAAATTTCTTTTTTGTTTTGTTTATCTCAGTAAAGAGATTTAAGTAACCCTACTCCATATTTTTTATGAACAAAATGCTCAGAATTTTTGCAGATAAAACGCTTGATATTTTTTTTTTTTTAAATTTGATTATTCAATAGAAAATATGGTTCTCTTTCTAAAACAGACACACAAATTGGAGTGTCTGCGTAATTTTTTTTTTTTTTTTTGCAATAATTTACCTCTTATATGCTATTTTAAACGTTTGTCGGGGTCAAAAATCGAAGTGCTACAGTTACAGTTAGTTAATTAATGATAGTTCAACAGATGTGCATTGCTGCTAAACTTTATACCAAAATCATCAGAATTTATAACAATAAACCCTCATATCATTTAAAAAAGTCAAATACACATATAAACAAAATTGACTTGGAAAGATGACTTTACACAATTTCTTGTACTGAAAACAATATATATGCAGGTTTTATGACGAAAAGCCAACAAAATGGTGATTTAATAAAAAGGGTAATTACCTTGTGCATGTCCCACATCCAAATTCATAATGTCTAGCTCGTGGTCGTCACGTTGAGGCGTGCATTCTCCATACACTCTCGATGGCTGATTGGGCGCGTAGAAATCGTCCGCGTGGAAGTCGTTCAGGCTTTGAATAACTTGGTACAAACTCATCTTTGCAACGTGCGAGAGGATATGATAACCAGAAATGGAGATGGAACATTTATAACGCGATAAGTTGATTCAACGGAGCGATATGATTGGTCCACACCTGTCTAAAATACTATTGAACTATCAGATACTTTCTTCAGATGTGAGGTAAAAACGCAGACGCATAAACATCAAAAGGGCTGGTGACACGCAATACCTCGTCCTGTAAACAGTAATAATAGATAACGTCCAGCCGGGGGCAGGGGGTCGAACAGGTATGTTATGTCGATGCAGCTAGATCAAGCTATACATATTACATAATACATAAAGATGCTCGCTACCTGCTAGGCAAAACAAAAGACCCAGGTGAACAAGCCGTTATTTGTACATCCATGTGAGGCCATGGGTTNATTGAACGGATGAAACAAAGAAGAACAATCTTCACCCCGTGAAAGGGGAAGGACTACACAGATGGTCCATATTTTGGGACTAACATTGTTTTATCGCTCGCTCTCTCTCTCCAGTACTTTTGAAAGTTATTACATTAGTTATGCTCGCACAGAGAACTTCAGTTATTTTAACATATACGGCGCAGGGCCCATGAAAAAACTCCTGCCCCCAGCTAGAAACATGCACGCAAACACAACACATCGAGGCACGGCCTTATAATGACCTCATATGTTTAAACGACAGTAATGAAACTCTCAATATGAAGGGTACATAATGGTGATTCTATCTACATTGTGACTTTTTTCATTTTTTTTATAGAAAAACAGGCCGATTACTGCTTTAGTTCAATTACTATGGGATGGTACAGACCCACGTCTGAAACCCGTTCACAGCGACACGGCTATTTCGCAGTTAACATTGATCGCCATATTTTTGAAGGTATGTTTCATTTATTAATAGGCCCGAGACTATACCAACAAATCAATCAATCAATTTTTATTACAGTATCACGCATCACATCACATGTAACATATACAGATAAAAATATATATTGCTCATACAAGGTAACAATTAAAAAACGTTTTCAAGATTACAATTGATGTAATGCCAAGTCGTAGTCGGCTTATGTGACACATTTTCATTATCATTATATTTTACTTATATTTAGAGATATTTTATCTAGTTATTGATTTTATCTATATGTTGATTCCTATATTTTAACATTAGGGCTAGTGATTATACCAACTTAAGCAAGTACATCGTTTATTTTTAACTGATATTGGGAAATTATTAAGTTCGTGTTTTTTTTTATACAAGGGAAACTTGTTTCTCAATTACGATAACATGTACCTAGTACGAATAACACCAAAACTTATAATTTAGCACCGGAGCAAGTATGGATGTAGCACCGAAGATATGGGTGAGTTGATTACCCTTACCAGGAGCATTGCATGTCCGGGGAGCCAAATCCCCCAAACAATCACCGAGATGTAAGTCAACAAATGTTCCCTACAAAATAATAATTGACCACAACATGATATAAACATGTCACATACTGGCTCACGCTTTAAATGATTAAATTGCTCATTTCATCATGTACAAATACATTCAAACCGTTTTTGAGATACATTTATAATCTAAAGGCATGTGTATTTCACGTCTATTTAGGGAGAGGCTGACGAGAGATTTACTGGTGGAGCACAAGGAACATTTGATTTGTACATGTGAACAATTTCGTTTCGAAAAAGAGGGTTCGTGTGTTTTCTGTGGAGGGCTTAAAGATAAAGCCAGAAAGTAAGTAGTACTACTAATTAATAGCTAAACAGGTTAGACCGGCGTAAATCCGGCCAACTTATAAATGTTCTGGGCTTGGGCTAAGTTCTATAACAACTTTTAGGAGGGTTCAAGAAAATGACAACCTGGCACTTTTTCTGATGTCACAGTACCCAAATCGGGACAGTTACCCAATCGGTACACTTGTAGGAAAAAGTCACAAGAAATTTGCGTACGGTGCAAAGAAGTGTTATTAAATTGGAAATATTGATTTAAAGATGCTGATATACCAATAAACCATTATATGAACTTTATTTACTGCCATTTGTAACGAACCCCTGTGTTTGACTGGAATGGAATGAAGTGTCGGAGTCGAATAAAAGATGTGATTTTAATCTGCATAAAAAAATAGCCGATTTTTTTTTTTTATGTATTTTGTAAAAATAGTCAAATTGTTTTATTCATTCAATCACAAACATTTTAATTTCTTTTTTGGACCATTAAGAATATTCCTTTTGATGATAAAAAATGCACGCTGCATAATATTAAAACTAGGGCAGCGCGTGCTTCCGGTTATATCGCGCCAGGTTGGTAAGGCATGAGGCCTAGGATGGAGGCCTATCGGGACATCGATATATTTCCAGCACCCTTTATAGACCCAGAATATTGACAAAATACTGGGCTCTCATGGAAAGGAAAGGTACGTCGGTAATTAGGCCAAATGATTGAATCAAGAATATGAAATGGAGTCTTAACAATTAGGCTAACTCGGTCAGTAGGTCAGTGGTATCCATAGAAGAACGGCGGCGATTTAATAATTAGATAATCGTATCACCAAACCATCATTTCATTAAATCATAGAAAATCTGAGTAGGAATTAACCCTGGATCCGCCACTGGTATCAAAGGGAGAATATCGATGGGTGTTTTAGCTAGCACCCCGGGGTTAATTTGAGATATTTATAGAACGCTCTGAAGTCACCAATCAGCGTCTCCGGTTTTTGCGAATGTCAGGACACAAATCGGATCAAGGCTTGAATTTTGCAGTATCTTAAGCTTCAAATGAATATTTTTTGTCAGCATATAACAATTCATGATAACTTTTAGAATTTATATGACAAAAAGTATTTCTATACAGTAGTGTGATTTTATTGATATAACAGTTAGTCCACAACAATGCATTGCATAGTCGTCGCTCGCGCCATTTTTTAAAAACGTTATCAAAACACTTACATTTGAGTTTGAATTACGTTTTCCTGTGCTATTTGAAATTAAAAACTAAACATATGTTGACAACAAAATGGTGCATGGCTATCTATTCAAAGACTACATCATTGATCTGTTACAACTGATTTCTTGACACAGTATTTGTGAAAAAAGTTATCTGATTTGGGTACTCCCTCCTTATGCATTTCCACGGAATTACATTATATACTAGAATTTAGAATTAACAATAAATAATTGAGTGACAAAGATGCCAAAGATGTTGGCTTCACTAATGAGTGGTTCACGATTGGTTACCAAGCAGACAAAAACTCCACCTGATTGATTGGAAGGTTTTATGTCCGTTTCAATACTGAGTAGTTTGGTTATCCAGCAGACTAGCCTAGCTATAGGTCATAAACTCCACGTGGACTTGAGCGTACTAAATAAATTACCCGAGGCGTCATAGATCTAATGCAAGCATAACAATTTACCTTGGCACGGTTGGTCCCACTGACACATCGACTGTCACAGCACCTTGTGACCTAATTTTAATCACTGTTCTCACACGCCAAACAAAGTAAGCCAACTTCTATTTGCTAAGAAAGATTTTGAATTAAGAGTTTGTTCTAATCAACTTGATATATATGTGAATGAGTTTCTTGAGGGTTTTTTTCCTTTTTTTTCTTACTGATAATGGAGCAGTAATACTGTACTTGCCAGACTAGTAAAACAAGAAGTCTTTAATATATGGATGGCCTGCTACACACAAACAAACAAAAAAGAAGGTTATAATAAGTCCTGTAACCTGCTGTATTCATAGACATAACTGAAAATTACTTGCAAATATCAAGGTCGAAAAAAATGTTGTGCTTTTGCAGCTTAATCACGGGTATTATTTACTAGTCGTTTCATCATATCTGATTTGAAAATTGAACTAAGGATATTTGTTTTGATTTGTTCTAGATATTACACTATTCCCATTGGGCCTCGCCTCCAGCAGATCAAGGAGACTGAAGTCATGGCTAAAATGTTGTCTATTCCCCGAACACGGCCATCCAGATATGTTGATGATCTGCATGCTTCACCTGCTTGGCATGCATTCACAGAGGAGGTTGGAAGCGATGCCATTGCTCTGTCGTATTGTTCTGATGGGTTCAATCCTTTCCACCATAATATCACAGCTGGAAATTACAGTATCTGGGCACAAACTGGTCTTATTCTAAACCTACCGGCAAAGCTTCATTCTAAGAAAACAACAACTATGCTGTTTGGCCTGATTGCAGGTACAAAATAATTTTATCAAAAATTGTGATAAATTTGTGATAAATTTATCAATATGGAGTTTATTATAAAAGTCAATTATTATACCTTTATACGATGCAGCCCATACAAGATATTAGTAAAATTTCTCAACATATTTTGATGTTAAGCATCAATATGCATCGGACAAGTTCAAGTATATGATTTTGGACTATATATTATGTACAAATTGCTCATAAGTACTAAATACACATGTTATTAAGAATTGAAAATTTAACACTCCCAGTTTTGAAGTTCCTATCTCTTAAAGAGGAGTTTAATCAACACCAGCAAACCTTGTCAATCCATACCACATTTTTGTTACCAGACAGCACAACTTCATTGATTCTGTAGCATTTAATATATGAAATTCACTAAACTCATCACAGACAACCTCTAAAGCTTATTTCGAAAATCATTAATTTTATCTAATAGCTAACAAAATATTGTGTTTCAGGTCCACGTGCACCCAAACGACTGAATATTTATAATGAAGTCATCATCGATGAACTAGTCAGACTAGACCAAGGCATTGGCATCTATGATGCCTTTATGAGGAAATCCAGCATCCTTCGAGCACGAGTCATGTTTACAGTCTGCGATGTACCTGGAAATGCAAAGGAACAGAACCGTGTACAACAGAATGCCAAGGCTTCATGTGGACATTGCCATTTGAAAGGTAATGATATAATGAGGATTAAGCTTAAAGTCTTTACCTCCTTTTTATAGCCCACCATCATCAGATGGTGAGCTTTTCAAATCACTCTGAATCCGTGGTTGGTCTGTCCTTCATTCCGTCTGTCCTGCCGTTCTTAAACAATTCTTGTTAACGCTGTTACTCTGAAAGAACTGGAGGGATCTTTTTCAAAATTCAAAAGAAGGTTACCCATGATCCCTAGTTATGCATATAGTTTATTGGGACTGACCACAAAACCAAAATGGCCGAAAGGCAGCCATTTTGACTTTGAAAGTTAAAGTCACATAAGAGTATCTCTTGTTCTTAGTTATGGATATCAAATCATATTGGTTGGTCATCTTGTTACAGTTTAAGATTGTTGTTGCTATTTCTCAGAACTTACTAGAGAAATTTTTCACAAATTGTATATGTAGGTTTACCTTGGTCCTAAGTATATTAAGATGGCAAACAGGCAAACTGATAAAACAGATAAGTCTTAGAGTAAAGAAGAGAAAAAATTGAAAGGACACAGAACTAAGGAAGATGGTACAATGGTGGGCACCAAGATCCCTCTAGGGAACTCTTGTTGTATTTCTTAAACACTACTCTGTCCTCTTGACTGGAGCATAAGGTCAACAGAAAGAAACAAGTGTTTCCTAAAACATATTTTAAAAATTTGGATAGCTAGGAAAGTAGCATTTAAAAAACACACTAATTTTTGCTGAGATAGGAAGAAGAGTGGTTTTAAGGGTACTATGCTTTTTTGAAATTTGACTTTACTGATTTATAGCTTGATGATACTTTAATAGTTCTAAATATACAGAATTTTTTTTAATCTTCAGTTTTAGACTACATATATACTTGAACAACTTTTCACAAAGTATCCAAGTTTGATACAGGCACTGAAAAGTTTTCTTCTCATCGTCAGCATGTGGATAATATGAGAGGCCATCGCAGTTAGACTCAAGATTTTATCTACGTGCGAGTGATGTGAAGAAAACAAATTGTATTTTAACTTTTCTTAATATTTTTATCAGGTACGCATTCAAAGATTTTAGACAAGACTGTTTATCCAGGAGGCCGCACATTTCTTGAGAAGGATCATCCACTGAGATTTGATACATCTTTTCCAACCCGAAGTATTGAGGAGGCTGTTGCAGTTAGTAGAACAAAATCAGATGAGATTGCAATGTCCATCTTCTGCGATAAATTGGAGCACCAGTCTAGAGACCTTGGGTATGTTGAGCAAGGGTTTGAGTAAGTCTTTAACAAAGTGATTAATAACAACACTCTTGCAACTGCAGTGTTTAATGTGACCTACTATACATGCAGATTTTGTCAAATGAATACAAATTAAAGAAATGATGCAGATTAAGGCCAAGAATGCTGTGTTACTAATTATAGATTTTAGTAAACCAACTTTGTGAAATCACTCCAGCAATTTTGTAAAAAAATCATGAAACTTTATACTTAATATTTTCCTTGAGGTGATAGCTCAGGGACAAAATGTCAACTTTCAAGGTTACCATTACTATTTATGTAATTTTCCATTAAAATGGAAACAAGCTTTAATTGAAATAACGCATTTCTGATGTGTTGTTAAAACGGTAGATTTTGACTTCAGCACAAACAACAAGACCCGTTTCCATGCAATTACACCGGAGCATGGAAGGTACGGAAGCAGCCAGTGGTTGAGATTGTCTTACATGGACATGCAGAGTAAACATTCACCTGTGGAACCCATGCATGCCATTAAGGTAAGATGAATCCCATATTGCATATATCTTTCTATCTGTTTAAAGTTTGTCATTATCATAAGTTTTATATACATGTATCAGCGATAATGATCTTAAGATTCTTTGATGTTGTTTTTTTTCACTTGAGAATTTTGATAGTTGTATTTCTAATACCTTTCATTGGAAATAAAGGTCACAAAGTTAAAAAAATTAATCTGAATATCAGTCCAGATTGAACAAATACTTGTTTGCCTCTTATCTTAATTTACACATATGTTGTGAATGATTTTTTTTTTTATTTCTTTCTATTTAAATCTAATGCTTCAACTCAACAGGTTGTAGCTGAACATGTTACTAAACTTTTGAATGGTGACGAAGATGGGTCGAAAGTCAGAGCTCAGGAGCGTTCCATGAACCGGTTTGCCAACAGCTGTCCAGATGATGCATTCCAGATTTATGTGAAAGAGGTATGAAAGTTCTCTGAATTCATTAAATTGTCAAATAGAAATCTTGTTTATATTAATGATTCCCTGTTGCAAGGTGATCAGGTTATAGATGCCATTCTGTCAATCTCAGTCTAACTAGGTTAACAGTTGAACAAATATCCTAGATAATTCAGTGATCATGTAAAATTATCAGGTATGGCTGTTTTTTGGCAATGTCAATAGACTGAGGCTAAAATAATTAAATGTTGTGTTTCCACTAACCCTACCTACCCAGATTATTCAGCCTGATTTACAATTTCATTAACAGAAGACAACTCTCAGCCAGATGAGGAAGCGGAAAAAAAACCAACCCCTGTATGTATAACTAAGGAAAAGTACCGAGATTGGCTATTATGAACATGACTTCTTTCTATCAACATTTTTTGGTTGTTAAATGCATCAGTATAAATAGTTTAAACTAATGGAGAATGTTCAGATTTTCCTATCAAACCTGTGTTCATTACCTGTGATTAAGTTTCTGGTCATTAATTTCAGAATTTTGCCCTGAACCTGTATAATAATAAAAAGACTACATTTATTTGTTAGTTAGTTCATTCACTTGTTAAAACCTAACTTGTTAAACAAAAATTAGTATACTTGCACAAGAAAATAAATAATACATCCCCAGGATTCGATTCTATTGAATCTTCCCTCTTTCAGTGAAGGCACTGGTAATGTCGAGACAGCATCTGAGCCCTGTCACACTGGCGCAGAAAGAAGGTAGGATAAATTTTCTGTTATTCCTAATCCTTGCAGGTATTTCTTTTTTAAGACTGACATACTGTTCTAGATAATGAGTAAAAGAGATGTCAGAGAAATAATCACTCTTTACATGAACCAAGATTGTAGAATGCCTACAAATGCTACTGCCATTCTGATCAGTCAACGGTCGACGACACCATAATGAAACGAGACATCATAAAAATTCCATTGTTTTTAGTAGCAGACATATTTCAGGCATATCGATTCTTAAAGAATATTACAATTAAGTCACATGCCATGCTTTTTACAGAATTGCAGTTGAATGGGGAATGTTTGAAAATAGAAATAATTAAAAAAAATGCAACAAGAAAATTGTAGACAACTTTTACTGTAATAATCATACACTTTACCAATTTTGCTATACATATAGTCTTAAGTTATGAGAACCAAAGCGTATGGAAAACAGTGGAAGTTAATTTAAGCCAAAAAGGCTCATTTTGGTTGCTTCATCGTCTTTATAGAAGGGAAACTAGTCCAAAATCACAAAATCTCTAGGACTCTGCATGGAACTCTTCTTCATGATTATAAGAAGAAATGTTAGCGAATACATAATCATATATAATACTTTTAATTGTTTCATTTTTCCAGTTTTCCAAAGAGCAGGCTCCCACCTGCCCCATTCACTCTGAACAACGATCAGAAGAAGGCAGCTAACTCCAGACTTGCATCCATGAGATTCCCCAAAAATTTTGGTGACGTGCCTGACACGCTCTTCACCAATATTTGTGGGGGAATGAAATCTCATACATGGAACCAGGTAGAGAAAAAAATATTGTATTGTTAAAGATAAATGTATAGGCAGATTGCTCCAAATCATAACTTGAATAAATCTCTGTGAAACATGTACTTTGCTTGAATGCTTCAAATAAGCCCCTCCTAAATTTGGCAAGTGTCCCTAGAGTAGGGTGAAGGGGCTGCAATTGAAATAAGCATACATTAACTTCTTCTAAAAAGCCATGAATTATTTTTTTCCAAAATAGCTTATGTATGTATTTGTTACAAAAATTAGTTTTTTCTAGTTGAGTTCTATGAATAATTAATTGTCTTAATTAGGTTTGGTAATAAATGTATGGTAGTGTCATGTACTGATGTCTACTGATTCGGTATACTAGGTAAGTTTTTATACAAAGGGTTATGGAATGAAACAAGGATGAAAGACATCATTATGAAATATGTAAAGAGAAAAAATATGCAATTCGTCTAAAGGGTGTAATTGAAAGACACTATAGAATTTCTTTTTGCTTTTGCAGTTATACACCACTGGAGTTTTGAGGTATTGCCTTAGAGGAATGCTAGGGGAACAACAGCGAAAGTCTTTGAACGAGTTTCTTCTGGGACTGGAGGGCCTATTCAAGACACCAACAGACATGGACACGATTGATCAGTTGGCAGAAAGATGGCACATCACACTGTGTACCATGGAAAGAGATTTCCCTCTATCTCTCCAGGTAAATAGACTTGGAATGAACTGGTTTTATTAACCCCTTCACCCTTATGTAACTTGAATTAACAACACCATGCATTGATCAGGATAATTCCATTTTGGTCTATATTGATGAAATGGTTAACTTAACAGATGGGACATTTAAACATAAAATAAATCGGGGATGATCATGAGCGGTATCCATGAAGTCAAGTTTAACCTAATTTTCAACACACCATGTTTTTTTTTCTTTTTCTAATGTTGGTTATTAAAAGAACACTTTGATTTTATCTGGGGGTTTTCCCAGAAAAAAATCAGCGTAAAACTGAAAGCAAAATAGATTGTTTCTACCCATGATAGATGAACATTGAATAAAGGGATTTACAAGTAAGCATGATTAATTGGGAATACATACACTGCAGAAGTTTCTGATCATAACACATGAATCATAAAGGATGTATTTATATATAGATAACTTCATTTTGAAATTATTGACATTCAGGCACACAGCAAGCTTTTTATGACCTTTCTGAACTAATTTCTTTGTTATATGCTGATTATTTTGGAATGTACAAACAAAAAATAATCATATAGTTTGGTAGTAATGAAAGAACATCGATAACTCTTTTTTGCCAGAGCTATGTGATGCATCTTCTGCACCATCTGCCACAATACGTGAAACTGTACGGGGCACCTAGTAATTTTTGGATGTTTCCATACGAACGCTTCAATAAGACTTTGTCAGAGTGTATCACCAATGCCAGAAATCTTGAGCTGAACGCAGTGAAGAAGATGGAGGTAAGTTAGAGTAGATTTTGTAATGCTAAAGAACTAATAAACTTGGAGGATTTACTATGGTGAATTATGCAACTCTGGGTTCAAAGTTATTCCAGCCAAATTAGCCATAGCTTATTATATTTTCTATGTTCTTATAAAAAAGTTAGATATTCAACCATAATAACTTACAAATATGTTGTTTATATCTATCTACCACATGAAAAAGTACGTGAACATACTATAATCTCTAATTTGATGCCTATTTCAAATAGGCTCTTCTAATACTACTGCAATAATTTGAATAAATTGTCGTGTGATGCAACATTTCAAGTCAACATCATATTTTCTTGAGATTAAGCCAGAAGGCTGATCATACGGGAAACCGAGAATTCATCATGAATTTTGAAGCGATTCCCAATATCATTTCAACTCCCAAGTACATACCATTGTCACAATATAGTTATTGTCGTAAAGATATGCGATTTATAAAATGCATAAAACATTCATACTTCTTCAAAATCTTACCCTTTTTGTACGACTGTCAAATTATGGTATGGCGTTGTCCGTCCGGCGTAAACTTTGTTTGTCCGGCAATCTCCTCCTACATTTTTAACAGATCTATTTGAAACTTGGTAAACATTATAATCATGATATGAATTGTGTCTCCTTTAAAAGAATTTTGATGCGACAATTTTTCCAAAAGTGATTTTCCTTTGTCATTTCAGTATTTGATTTTTGTCGGGAAATCTCCTTCTTCATTTTTTCAACATAACTCTTTGAAACTTGGTATACTTTATAATCATGATATGAAGATGAAGTTGTCTCCCTTAAAAGAATTTTGATTCGACGATTTTTGCAAAATCTATTGCCTTTTGTTCATTTCAGTATTTGATTTTCTCCTACTTTTTTTATAGCATATCAGCTAACCACTCTTAGAATGATGAAGATCTTATTTCAATGTAAGAAAGTATATAACACTATATGGCATTAGACGGGCATATTTTGTTACGCTCTGGGGTACTCTTTTAGATTATTGAATTGTTTTAGACTGCATTGAGATATTTTTATTGATATTTGTTTGCTTTTCAACAGATGCATTGGTTGGTGAGCATGTTAGGAAGTGCTGGATATCTGGAGCCTCTTAACTGTAGACCAGAGCCAAGTCAAAAAGTACTGCATTTTTTGCAGCCTGGGACCCACAAGCCATCCCCTCGACAAATCAGCCAGGTAGAGCGAGATGCTCTTACAGATTTACTTGGGAAACCTCTCACCAACCAGTTCCTCTCCGTTTATCATTACGCCCAGAGGATCTTTGGACAAACAGAGGTGCGATACAGAGACACTTCTATGGAGGAAAGAAACCAGCATGAGAAATCAAGTGTTGTTTCCTGTTATCTGCCACAAGGCCAGTTTTTGGTGAAATCAAGTACTTTTTTGAGTTCTCAATGCAAAATAAAACAAATGAACTGGCTTTTGTGGAGTGGATTGGGCAACCTGAACAATGTGAGGACTCGCACTGTTTCAAAGTACCACGGAGCCCAGGAACTACCTCTCCTGTCATGTGGGTGTCACAGCTCTCTGCACCTCTAATCCATGCTTGGGATGGGGATACATTTTGGCTACCAAATTTGTGAATATGGGACATTCAATATTTCATTTCTGTTGGCTACATATTGTAAATCTTATTGAACTCGTTTTGTATAAATGTTGTTGCACCATTACTTTATTTATTTGGTATGATTGACTGAGGTTCCATAGAGGCACTCGTATATATGAGGAGACCGAAACCGAAGTTTTCAAAACCTTTTGTATTTGTATATACTATTTTTAGGCTAGTCTATTCAGAGAATTAGAGAGGTGGGGGTGGAGGCTATAGCAATAACCACGGCGTCTGCGTCCCACTTCGGTAAAGATTTTTGGCAAGCTGTGTTTTGGTGTGTAACTTTTAATCTAATTTACATTGTGATAGGGTTACAGCAATTGCTTGGAGGTTCCTTAGCATTATTTAGACTATATGCTCATTATCGGTACCAAACACAAGTCTATCGGAATTGCGTAAAATTTTGGCAAGTTCTACAGGTTGAATTTTAGGGCAAGTTCTAGTTCTTTTCAACCTAGGCAGATTTCAACCAAATTTAACAAGGAGAATCTTTAGGGAAGGGGATTCAAGATTATACTAATGAAGACCCTGACCCCGCAGGGGACAGATGGGCGGGGCCAAAAGGGGTACATTTGACATTATGCCTTCAAACGACATCTCTGAACATCTTTGCACAACACTTTCAGATTATTTATATGACCCCTGGGGCCGGGCCAGTGTCATGGGGATCAAATATTAAAATGTAGTTCTAGCTTCCTGATCTATTATTTAATATGGCATGTACTGTAATGGCCCAATTACTATTAGCACTTTTAAAAGAAAAAAGAACAAAAAAAGACGAAACTGCTGTTCTCCTACAGCTCTTGTTTATATATTTGTTGATGCACCATTATTTTATTTATTTGGTATGATTGACTGAGGTTCCATAGAGACACTCATATATGAGGAGACCGAAACCGAAGTTTTCAATACCTTTTGTATTTGTATAAAATATTTGTATCCCACCCGTAACAAAACAAAGTTAGGGTATACTTGAATCACCTTGTCTGTTTGTTGTACACCAATTTAACTTGTTCTAACATGGGGTAGGCAGATGATAGAAATTGACTTTATAAGAGTTTAAATAGTTTGGGGAATAGTGAGTCAAATTGTAGAACTAACCGAGGTTTGAAAAAATGAGAGTGAATTGATAAGAAATTAATCACGAACACTACTTTATAATATTTATTTGCAGGATTAACTGACACATTCTTATACATAACACAAACACTATTAATGAACTCATAGATAACGATAGACATACATAATAAGGCTATTGTAAACCTAAATCATAATGAAAAATGTTGGCCAATTTATTAATGGAAGTTGTGATGCGGGTGGTTACTCATCTGCCTCCTTTACTATATTCAATATACGAGTACCTAAACATTCTTGAAAGATGTTTTGAAACAAAACAGCATCCCCATACAACAGCCAATATATCAAATACAACCCCATGCCACACCCTGGAGTCTTCTGCGTTTGTCGTGATGTTGAGCATATGGTTGCTTTTATCTTGCTTATATTATTTATGTTTTTTGTATAATAAAGGTAAATGTTGGCTACAAAACCATTAAAAAAGGCCACATTTAATGATCATTGAGCATTGGGAAATTGCTCAGGCTATGTTTTTCGTTTTTACTATATTTCTCATTCTACCAGAGAACACCATGCAAAAGGTATTAGATAGTTTTCGTATCAAGTGATGCAAACATTAGCTTTGGTCTAATTTGGAGGGAGATCCAACAAGGGTATATTTTCTAACACTTATAAAATTAAAGAAATCTGTTTTAAACTAGATAAAACTATATTCGAGAAATTTTCCTTTTCACTCATAGTACACTAAGAAATGTTTACTTTCAAATGCAAGTAATAAATCACATGATTCAAAAATAGTTCACAATGAATCCATCGAGTATTAGTAGAAATTAAAATCATTGTACGAGTATAGTCAGCATGGTTGGGTTATACTACCATATTACGAGGATAGTCAGAATTTAGTAGTCACTAGTGTTTTTGCGCATGTCAGTACCCAAATCGGATCAAGGCTTGAATTTTGCAGTACCTTATGCTTCAATGAATATTTTTTTTGTCAGCGTATTGACATTTTATGATGACCTTTAGATTTTTTATGGCAAAAAGTATTTCTATACTGTACAAGTAGTGTGAATTTATTCCTATAGTCCAAAACAGAATGCATAGTCGTCACACGCGCCATTTTTTGAAAACGTGATCAAAACACTGACATTTGAGTTTGAATTACGTTTTTCTTGTGCTATTTGAACTTAAAAACTAATCACCTGTAGACATTTTATGGTGCATGACTATGTATTCTAAGACTACATCATTGTTATAACTGATTTGTTGACATATTTATTTATTTATAAGTATTTTTGCAAAAAAGTGATTCGATTTGGGTACTGCCATCTTAATCCAAAATCCCCGATGAGGCCGGAGCCCCTCGTCCTTTAGTTCCGTGACATTACGTATTTCCGTTTCTAAATTTACTCAAACCAGTCATATACTTCCGGTGCACTTTCTGTCAGTATGCTACAGTGTGTTTGTGGATACAACAACAAACATTTCCCAGAGATTGGGCTATTAACAGAGTCGTCTGCTCACACAATGTCTTAGACAGACACACTAGACCGACAGGATGAGTGGAAGGGTCGGAGATCTCAGCGATTTGCAAGCCACGGCCCTACAAACAGTAAGATCTGTCACCTGTCAAGTTTGACTCGACTTTGGCCGATAAGTTAACTCGATCAAGGTTCAAAACCAGCCCGTTATACCGTTAGACAATTTTAAAAAACACTGTCGTTATCAGTACCAAATGTTATATCTGCCAATCATGGTACTTTGCTGTGTCTATTAATTATATACTGTATCACAGTGCAGTTCAATATAATATGACAACACATATCGGCCTCAATTGTCTTACATGCAATTAATATTTGTACGTTGCAACGTTTTCATGATTTAAAGCTCCGATTTCAAATAGTACGTGAAAAAATTGTCTGTTGTATAAACAATACAACTATGAAAAATTTGTTTGAGACAGGATCGCTGTCATTGATAAACATTTTTTTTCAAAATCAATAACTTCCGTCTGACTACAATCAGTTAGAACTGTTGGCACTTTTTGTCTAATACTGATTTGTAGCTTTTTGGGAACATCTGATACAATTTTCAGGTTTTGCGGCTATAAATGACAAATTGTCAATTGGCCAGATATAACAATATCAAAACGAAATGTTTTCCTAACACACTCTTAATTGAAATAATATTCAAGGATTTCTCTGTCCTTATATATAATATAAATGACCATAGTTCATTAGTGTTGATGGGTCGTTAAACTCAAACAATATAAAAAATAATTATCTAAGGGTATAGCCTATACTATTTAACCTAGCCCGAGTTTCCTCTGGCCCTATCTATAACACCAGACTTAGACATTCTGACATATATAGATGTCTGGCGTGGGGCCAGAGCACACTGCTGTATGAAAACGTGGAATTCTCCAGCACCGTTCATATGTATATATCATTATTATTGTTTTAAGGGAGAAGGAGAATTTTTAAGTTTTTAACTTGTGTCTAATCCCCTTGGTATTTTGCAAATAAATGAAATATGTTAAAATCAATAAAGATGTCTTATCAACTGTAGTATTTAAGACACTACTTGTTTGGGGGAAAAAATGTGAATTTGGAAAATTCAAAGTTTGGTTAATTCCATACAACTTTTCCCATTCTGAATTAAATTCACAAAGTGTTTCCATCAAAGTTTGAGTGGGAGCATACGCATGTTTTACAAACATTTTCTACTTTAATTTTTTTACAGTTCAAAGAAAATGTCAAAGACATTCTAAAACCTAACCATGACGATTACTACCTGCTCTGCTGGCTCAGAGGTAAAGTATATGGAAAAAGAAATTAATAGTTTAAATATATATATTGTTTCAATCAATATTAACCGATAATTACCATTGAAACATAAACTTGAACAATGGAGGTATATTCTTTATTAGGAAGCTTATTATTATAAGTGCACTCTAGATATAGGGCTTTATGTTCAGTTTGGTTATTTTTTCGGCTGGAAGCTTTGAAACTCTCCATTAAATCACCAGTGCAGTCGAATTGTTAAGGAAGCACATGTATAAGAATAATTATTCGGTTTTGTTCTTGGCATGAGTTCATTATAGAGCTTTATTATAATGAAGTTACCTCTAACCCTTAATACATACACTTGCTTCACTATTTGTGCAGTCCATTATTTTAATCTCTGGTAACACATAATTATTTACCTGCATAGATTTACATTTCTGTTCACATCCAGTCATAGGTAAACCTACTTTACTGATATTTGTGTAGACCTGTCTTGTATCCATGCATAGAAATCTGATAGCTTTGGTATAGCTATACATGTATCATCAAGATTGGATTTTGAAGTGCATGAAAATAAAATAAAATTACTGCTCTGTATTTTAATTATGAATTTTATTTGCCCATCTGTACAGCACACGTTATAGTGTATATGATGATGTCCCTCCATCTGTACAGTACACACGTTATAGTGTATATGATGATGTCCCTCCATCTGTACAGTACACACGTTATAGTGTATATGATGATGTCCCTCCATCTGTACAGTACACACGTTATAGTGTATATGATGATGTCCCTCCATCTGTACAGTACACACGTTATAGTGTATATGATGATGTCCCTCCATCTGTACAGTACACACGTTATAGTGTATATGATGATGTCCCTCCATCTGTACAGTACACACGTTATAGTGTATATGATGATGTCCCTCCATCTGTACAGTACACACGTTATAGTGTATATGATGATGTCCCTCCATCTGTACAGTACACACGTTATAGTGTATATGATGATGTCCCTCCATCTGTACAGTACACACGTTATAGTGTATAT
>NW_018408474.1:147083-192338 GCF_002113885.1 Mizuhopecten yessoensis
TAAACTGGTGTTTACTACCCTATGACTGTTGACCAGTCACATGATAAACTGGTGTTTATTACCCTATGACTGTTGACTGGTCATGTGATAAACTGGTGTTTATTACCCTATGACTGTTGACCAGTCACATGATAAACTGGTGTTTACTACTCTATGACTGTTGACCAGTCACATGATAAGCTGGTGTTTACTACCCTATGACTGTTGACCAGTCACATGATAAACTGGTGTTTACTACTCTATGACTATTGACCAGTCACATGATAAACTGGTGTTTACTTCCCTTTGACTGTTGACCAGTCACATGATAAACTGGTGTTTACTACCCTATGACTGTTGACTGCTCATGTGATAAACTGGTGATAAACAGTGGTCAAATAGTATAGGCCATCTGACCAACCAAGTATTTCTTTCTCTGCCCACCCTTGTTCCCATGCACACACATTAAAAAATCTGTGCACTATCATCCAGGCCAACAAGAGTGATCAATATAAGTTGATAGAACTTGTTATGCAATGATTGAAACAATAAACAAAGTTCAATTAAAGATGTAAGATTATTAATTTTACAGGTATCATGCGGTCAGTTAAGAAATCTGATGTTGTCAGGACGCAGATTCATCGCCTAGAAAAACTCCAAGCTCTTCAGATGGTACAGACCCAGAAAGTGAGCACATACAATAGCTATCTGTTTGTGTCTGTATTCATACAGTTTTAGTTACACTTGTTTCTTATTTTCCACTTTTTGAGTAATTCATTTATACATAACTGATTATGTTTTGCCTAGTTCTTTAGATTGTGATACTATCGCTCCAACCGATTAAGCTACCTGGTCAACAGAAGGGTTCTGTCACAACCATGCTACAGCTACATCCAAAAGAAAATTAAGGGGAGGTTACTGTATATATGAAAAACCCCAGTGCAGTGGGACAGGAATACATAAAATCTAAAACCAACATTATTCAAAGGTCATTTTTGTGTCGCCTGCGACGGATGTCGGAAAGACACATAGGCGTTCCTTTTCGGCGTCGTCAACAATGTTAAGGTTTTCTTTTAGCTCTGTTTCTGACAAAGCTACACCAACGAAACCTCGATCATAGATGTAGCATGAGTAGTGGAGCCTACTGCACTAAAAACATTTCATTGATTTCTGCATTTTTTTGGTATAAAACTCAAATTTCTGGACTCAGAAAAAAACTCAACATTAAGGTTTTGCGTTTATCTCTTGCATATTAGGCTCTTTTTGACAAAGTATAAGAGCTAGACCAATCAAACCTCAATCATACATGTATCATGGGTACTAGAGCCTACTACTCTGAAAACATTTCATGGATTTCTGCACTTTTTTGGATAAAAACCTGAAATTTCTGGACTTTATAAAAAATCAATGTTGTGATTTTGCGTTTAGGTCCGTTTCCTTACGTACTACCTGTCAAAGACAAAGCGGGACAGGCGACACATATTATTACGCGTAATTCTTGTATGTGGATTGGGTGTAAATCTGCAACTTTTAAACATTATAATCTTTTAGTTTAATTTTGAAAAGCTGGATGATCTCGGCTTACTGATTCCTTTTGTTTGGTTGACAGGTTGGACGCCGGGTAGAGGACTTAATGGTGATCTATGACCTCGAACGTCTTGGGATGAAACATCTATGGAAGCCCGGCGTAGACTTGTTCTGCGAAGTCATTGATATGTTTGAATGGCACTATCCGGAAACTCTCAAGCTGGTGTTTGTTATCAATGGTAATATTTCCACCAGTCTCCACAACACATCTCCAGCACACACGCAGGCATACACACATAGGGAGATATTAGCCAGGTGCCATAGGACTAGTAGTTAGCGCCTGATAAGGCAGCTCATGCAAATTCCTCAAAATTGTATCATTTAATGTATGTGTTAATTAAATTGAGTGTATAATTGTATATCTATGTTCTGTATGCGCTTTAGAGTGGATTATTCTAGCCAGATAGGGCGCTATATCAAATGTTGTATATTTTGTTTTATATATTTGATCAAGTGACCAGTTCTAAATTACATGGATCATTTCATTGTCATATAAAATGCCCATTGCATTCCAATTTTTGTGTCAGAGATTATGTGTTGACCATGAGGGCTTAATGCGAGAAAAGGCCCAAAATAATGTTTTGTTTCCAGTTAACCTACATATTCACTCTTTTTGTTCCTACCCTAAACCTTTTTTTTTTTTGAGGAGGGGGGGGGGGGGGTTAATTTTCAAGGAACCACTCGTACTGTTGGTCAAGATTTCTTCTGGTATTTTTGTTTAGCCTGAAGTCTTTTGAGTTTCATGATTTTGTGTCATAGTGTTTATTTTGTTCTGTTAGTACTCAAAAGTTTTTAGTGAAACAAGATACATATCAACTACATTACCACTGATGTTAATCTTGTGAACAGATTAAAATGTGTCTAACATATACATGTAAAATAACACCTCATTATACTGCCACCATTTGTCCAGAGGAAGTTTGGCGTTATAAAGGGGTGTGGCAATAAATTGAAGGAAGAAAAGAATAAAGGAATTTTTAAGAAAACGAGGAAAAAGGACCTTGAAACATGTTGGCAGTAATAGAGGTGGCAGATGAAAGGAGGGGCATTATATTGAAGTTTTATTGTATATAAAAGTGTATATAAGTTTCATTTTTTCTCTATTTTGTTTTTTATTGTTATTAAAATGAATTCCTAACAATATTTTTCTCACTTTCTTTTGCAATGATGTCGCTTTCGGCACCAATGTTCATATGACATTAGGTGTTGCAAGGATGTGAAACCACACACAAACGATTATCCTCACATAATTATTATTTTGATGTTTTAGCTCCGAGATTCTTCCCGATTATGTACAACTTAATCAAACCATTCCTGTCTGAAGGCACTGCCAGTAAAGTTAGAATATATGGTTCAAGTAAGTCAACATCTATAGTACCACAGATAATTTGTTCTTCAACAGTTTACAGGTGCGTTTCTGTTGTTGCTAGGGAAAAGATAAACCTGTCTTGCAGACATTGACCAAGAATTTTTTGCCGAAATAATTAATGTTTAATAACATGAAATAAAGAAAATATTAATGATAAAGGAAGACAAGTAATTTCACTGAGGACTTTTTCTCTCACTATATTGTAATTATCATTGAATCATATACATCATAGGAAATATCTTCATAGACGACTTGGTCTATGAAGTAAACGATTCTCATAGACCTACAGTGTTTTTCTCTGTGATTGTCTATTGGTCTTTACCGTTAAGCTTTGAAAGCAGAAAAGAAAAATTACATCTGTGTAATCTAGACAGAGAAGTCTGAACCATTTTTGAAACTGGTCAAACAAGAGCGAGTGTCGTGAGTTGACATTTCTCTGCCTACACAGTAACACTGCACAGGTACTGGTAAAGTGTCATTGTGTTTTAATTTTGATACTATAATTGTGCAATAGCACTAAAAAGCATACTGCTTCATAGGTGTTGTTTTGATATGTAATTATTCCATTGGGCCTGTACTGTAGCAAGACAGGGCTAGACAATTAAAATCTCCAGCTGGACTAGTGGTTCAAAAATTGCTAGCCTGATTTAATGGTCAAAGTTTTGAATCGCTTATCTTGTTGATTAATAATATTGGGTTAGTGGAATGTGCACATGGACTAGTAAAGATAGGAAACTACTTCCCCAGTAGACTAGTGGTATTTAAAGTTAATGTCTAGCCCTGATGACAAACCGCTGTAATCATGGTTAAGTAATATTTACCTGTGTTTTGTTTTGACAGGTAACTATACAGGTGAACTTCTAAAATACATAGATGCAGACCAATTACCTGTGGCATATGGTGGGACCATGAAAGATGATGCAGGCGACCCCCGCTGTAGTGCTCTGGTAGGTCTGGAAGTGGCCAGTAGTATCTGTGCCAATATCTGTTCTTAAGGATCCCTGTCCCACTGGACTGTGCTTTTCCTATATACAGTAAGCTTCCCTTAACTTTCGTTTGGATATACCTGTAGCACAGTTGAACCAAGTATCCTTCAATTAATCTGTTTCTGTTTGCCAATACATAGTTATGGGACAGGTATCCTTAAACTATCTGTATATGTTTTTCAGTACATAGATGTGGGACTGATATCCTTAAATTATCTGTATATGTTTGTCAATACATAGTTATGGGACAGGTATCCTTAAACTAAGCTGTATCTGTTTTGCCAATACATATTTATCGGACAGGTATCCTTAAATTATCTGTATATGTTTGTCAATACATAGTTATGGGACTGATATCCTTAAACTTAGCTGTATATGTTTGCAATTACAAGTACTCTTTACCGTATCAGGTGGTGTGTCAACACTATTTTTGCTTTACCTGTATATGTGTGTTAACAATTCCTTTACTTTACTTGTACAGTTGTGTCAACACTTCCTATACTTGACATGTACAGTTGTGTGTACAGTTGTGTCAACACTTCCTATACTTGACATGTACAGTTGTGTGTGTCAACACTGCCTGTACTTTACCTGTACAGTTGTGTCAATACTATTCTAGTTTTACCGGTAAAGGTGTGTCAACTTGTCCTATACTTTACATGTACAGATGAGTCAACACTTCCTATACTTTACCTGTACAATTGTGTCAACACTTCCTTTACTTTACATGTACAATTGTGTCAAAACTACCTGTAATTTACCTGTAAAGTTGTGTCAACACTATTCTAATTTACCGGTAAAGGTGTGTCAACTTGTCCTATACTTAACATGTACAGATGAGTCAACACAATCTTCAGCTCCTCTGTACAGGTATTACAGTACTAGAACTGTATTCACTTAAAAGTACCGTGCTAATATTTTTCACACTTTTTTCTTATCAGCGGGATAAAACTGTCATTTCTTATTTCTGTTTGATACCAAAATATATTAACTTCCATTTAAAACCATACTCAGTGTGTGAAACTTGTTAAAGATATAAAACAAAAAAGTAATTTAATTTAAATTTCTTTCATGCTATAAATAATGCAATGATTTACATAGTGTCACACATGCCAAAATGGGCCCCTTTATAATAACAACATTTCTTGTCTAATTTTTCGGCTATTATGATCATTTTATTTTTAATATTACTTCATAAATCAATCATAAAGTCTTTAAGCAAACCAAGTGATGTAATAGTATTGTGTAAACATTACGTCTGACTAAGTTGAATACTTCGACGCCATTCATTTGTTTTTGCTCTCCTGACATCTTGTGAATTTTGCATATATGCTAATTGTTCATAGCTTAAACGCTTTAACCCTGCCCCCGGTGAGATAAGTAGCAGTCGGGAAAAGGCTTCACATACTTATATGTAACATAAATATAATTCATTTCATACCAATATACTTATAACTTATTAACATGTATGACATTTTATAATTTTAATTTTAACAGATTGCGCGATGGTAATTTTAAGCTGGATTGGTACATAAAATACTATTGTTTTTACCTGTACAGGTATGTCAAGGCGGAGATGTACCTAAGGATTTGTACTCTAAAGTGAGTATCAACACACTGGACATAGACAAGTACACAGCAGTGACTATAGGTCGGGGGTCGTCCATACAAGTAGACCTGAATGTGACGGAACCAGACAGTGCCATCAGGTAAGCATGATAACGTTGTCATTATCATGTTTTTACCACCAGTTACAGAAGTCTACTTAAATCATCATGTACTGCAGAAAAAAACAAAGTTCTTATTAAATATTTAGCATTATATAAACCCCTGTGGCTACAGTTATGTTATGCAGAGGTATGGCCCCTGTTAAATAATCCAATTCATATGAATATGAGGGCCCGTTGTGGCCAAGTGATTAAGGCGTCTGACATCCTGCTACCACTAGCCCTGCACCACTGGATTGCGGGTTCGAAGCCTACGTGGGGCAGTCACCAGGAACTGTCCGAAGGTCGGTGTTTTTTCTCCAGGAACTCTGGCTTTCCTCCACCACCACTGATACACCAACATGTGAATTTTCTTCCGATTAGAAAAGCATTCAATCAATGAAATTACATAAACAAGTCTTAACTCATTTACCCCTGAAGACACATTTGAACTCTTCCAGTTCAAAGGTTGGAATAGTTTATTATGAAATTTCAGGGGTGAATGAGTTTAATTGTCAATATTCTGTGTAAAAGCAATTACATGTACAATGTTCTGGTTCAGTTTAAAACACTTTTAATGAAAATCTCCCTACTCTAACTATTGAGAACGAAATCTCCATACGATGTGTTCTGAAGACATCACACGTGTGAAACACAGTCATATGATGTCATATATGAACATCTCTTTATTTACAGGTGGCAGTTCATCACCGAGGGATTTGACCTTGGGTTCGGGGTGTACAAGCGGACTAAGGACAGTAGACAAAAGGCAAATGACATGGAGGAGGTGATCCCATCGGAACGCGTCAACAGTCACATGTTTCCCGAGGACGGGAGTGTCATCGTTCAAGAGCCTGGCACATGTAAATTTAATTCCATAAATTTCTTTTAATATCATGATATTCATGCCTCAGGGATTTATCGGGCTACGTTTTAGGTCTGCATAAAGAAACCATTCTCAATTGAGAAAAGGTATATTTTTTCAAATTTTTCCCCCCATAAAATTTCCCAAGAAGGGAATCTAAACATATTCATGCATAGACTTAAATGAATTCCTCACAAATTACCACGTTCTCAAAATGCAGCATATTTTGGAATGACAGAATGATGTTGTCATAAAGATAAGCTTAAAATAAAAGTTTAACGGTCTGATTTCGTGTACTCCGAGTACTGTAACTGTTTTCCCGAGTTGTTTCTGATGTTGTTGAACTGTTTCGGGATTCAAAATGAGTGTCTAAACACAGTAATACAAAAATATTCACGAATTTTCCGAATTTTCTTTTAAAAATTGCCCAAAAAAAAATCATTTTACAATTATTTCCAATCTGTGTGGGAAAAACCAGCCTATGTTTTTCCACCAAACAGCTAGAGTACAACTTTTGGTACAAGTATGCCATTTTCGGAAGTGTTATAGATTGCTATTAAAAATTACCTGTGGAATATGACTCCAAGCTGTTTATGCCCCATGTTTCAATTCATGAATACGCTGTAGAGATTTTAAACAATGGTACACGAAAAAGAATCATCTAAATACAAGAAAATACAAAATTATTATCCGTTGTTATAGGGCCTTTGCACCAAGCCAATATCTTTCCCAACTACCTGGGGAGCATACAGCCGGTGCTGCCATTTCGGCACTCACAGCTAACATTCAACAGTTCTAGCACTGCCCAACCACCTACTCATTTACAGCTGAGTAGACTGGAATAAGCGGAGTAAAGTATCTTGCTCAAAGATACAACACAATGTCATGACTCGAACTTGCAACCCTTCGGTCACGAGCCTGGCAACCTACCACTAAACTACCGTGCCTCCTAAATTATTATATTCAGTTTCATTCTCGATTAATGTCAAAGAATGTGAAATTGTAAATATTTTCAATTCCATTTCCAGATGTTGTGAGATTTGACAACACATACAGCTGGACCAGAAGCAAGAAGATATACTACATCATAGAAATGTTAGAACCGGACGTAGAAGATGAGTTTGAGCTGGCTAGTGAAAGTCCTATGTGATATAGGAAGGACAAAAAGTTTGGAAATGAATACAGAAGATTGTAACGCTAAAAAAGACAACACATGTGATAATGGAAGAAAGAAAAAAGAAGAAAAGGATGTGGAAGATTGTGACACGAAAAAAAGGCCCTTAACCAAGTGTTGTTAACACATGTGATAATGAAAGAACGAAAAAGTCGGATAAAAATACAGAAGATTGCAGTGCTAGTAAAAATGAAATCCTACAAGTGTTGTGTATGAACCCCATGTAATAGTGTAAGAAAGAAAAATTTAGAAATAGACAGAAAAAGAGGTGGATGTGCTAATGAATATGACTCTGATGCCCATGGGTGTAGGACAGGGAAATTCCACCCAGGGGTTTTTAAAGTGGGCAAAACTCTAGGATTGTCAAGGGTTTTGCTCCAATTTGAAAATCGCAAGGGTGATTTATTTTCATATCCTACACCCTTGGGCAAGAAGGGAGTTTTTTTTCTCTTATTCCAATCACCAGAATTAGCCCAGAAACCACCTAAGTTGTTACAATTTCCGTATTGTGCCATTAGAATATTCTCTATTTGGTGACAACGCCATGTCATTTTTGTCTCATTGTGACGTCACACACCTAAGATAGAAATTTCTTGCACCCCTTTTTACCTGGACAGTTCTGTCTTATACACACAGGAATGAGAGAAAATCTTTACCGTACCCTGTGCTGTTAACCCCATGTGATAATGTAGGAGTTTTAAATTTTAGAAAAGTACAGTGAGATTGTTAGTTCTACTGAATGTCCTACCAAGTGTTGCTAACCCCCATGTGATAGGTACAAACATGTTAGGAATTTGTGTAGTTACAGAAGATGAGTTTGGAATGGTGTATACGTAGTGCCACCAATAGTTGCTCACACGTTTTTTTTATTTATATGCGTAAGTTTTTGTATTAGCTCGCCAGGTTACTTTTTTTTACTGGGGAGTGTTTACAATGTTATGATACATTGATTAGGAGCCAGATGTAAATCAGCTTCGATACTCCAGGGATTCCGCTCATTTTACACTTTCTGCATCCCTGGAACATGGCATAGCAAAGTTGAACACAAATGGCTAGGTAATTGAGTGGTCTCGGGTGAAAAAAAATGACCAATCGCCAGGCTGATGCCTATCTTGTAAAGATTACAGAAGAGTGACATCCTACGTCAAAGCCAGACAGTTTTACTGTTCCGCGACCACGGGATTTTTTTGATGTACATCAAAGGATCAAACTAGTCTTCTTGTCTCATTCACAAGTTTGCACACACTGAGCCTTTGATTTTTTTCATGACATATTTCCAGGGATGCAGAGAGCAAAAGTAAGCTTAAACTCTGGAGTATCAAGGATGGAGTTAAATGTCTGACAAAGATATGTTGGAATAATTACAAATGAGTGCCAATATTTTGAAGATTAAACCAGGTAGAGTAATCAATTACAGATATTAGTGTAATTTATTTGTTATTATATAAATTCTATTTATTTATTTTACATCAGTTGAAAGAAGTTTTCCAATATAAACATGCACTAATCAACCACTCTTGCTGG
This sequence comes from Mizuhopecten yessoensis, assembly GCF_002113885.1. Lineage (NCBI taxonomy): Eukaryota > Metazoa > Mollusca > Bivalvia > Pectinida > Pectinidae > Mizuhopecten > Mizuhopecten yessoensis. The sequence goes on from NW_018408474.1 coordinate 156,274, forward strand.
CCCAGATGGAAGTGCATAATGGGTCTTAATGTTAGGGGAAACCAGAGTACCCATAGAAAACCTACATTGCTGGGCAGGTGCAGACCCAGTACATTTTCTCATCTCATCAGGGAATTAAACACTGACCAGGTGATAGACAATATTGCTATCCACTGCACCACACGACCTCCTCATTTGTTTATTGCTGTGATTATTTTCATGATGCCTAATGTAAGCTACATACCTCACAAAACTACTAACCTATAACACATTCTCATTTGTGTTCAATAAGAAATAAAGGCATTGGAAGATTTTGTATACATTGATAAAGGGTTGATAGTCAATCTCATTCAAACTAAAATTCAAACTAAAACCTTCACTCTGTTCCTCTACGATACGTTACAATGTTGGGATTGGCAACATAGCCTTGGGGTCATATTCTAGCGTGTTCTAATTTACTTCCGAGATGTGAATGCATACACATTCGTTTTCCAATCATTGAGCATAGAATTTTGACGAAATCGCACGGAATGGCTAGTTTGTATTGCAGTCATGTGCGGTTGTTCAACACTATTGTAGATGAACAATGTGAAGGATTAAGTTTGAATCAGATTGATAGTGTAATTTAGATAAATTTTCAATATCACTTCATCGGGACTTTATTCTTAATTTCATTGTTGTCATTTTTGGCCACATTGTAGAAAGATGCATTTGAATGTCAAAAATACAGATTTGAGGTTGTGCTAGAAGTGAGAAGTAAATATTTGGAAATATTTACACAATTGAAATTTTATCAGTTGCGAATTCAATTTAACTTGCATAATTTCAGGGACAATTTATTTTATTGAAACACTTGTGTATTCTGGGTTATATTCATGGTTACATTAAAATGCAAATCAACAAAACAGTGATAACTTCTATTCAAGTAGCTTAATTATCCAAAAATAATCCCATGCCTGGTAATAAGCTCGCCCTTATCTGCTCATTACAGTTCAGTAGAATTGTCAATTTTGATGTCCTGTAAGAAGCCTACCTCTCCCTGCTATGTGATAGCCCCCTAAGCCTATTAAGACTAAATACAGTAATTCTTCAGATAAATATATCAAAACCACAAATTCATTATTTTTTTGTATATTCCATGTTGTCGTGAGCAAAACTGCAATGTGGATTTTTTTTGTTTATTCTGTATTCCTTATAATTATTTAAATTAATAGATCACATGATATTTATCCCCTTATGATTTTTTTCTCCCCAGCAAACTTGTATCACAACAGTGAGTACTAGTAAGACAACAAATTTTGGAAATGTTGTATTAAGGACCCTTGCACCACTGTCAATAATTCTTCAATGGTGGGATAGTTTAGTCCTTTGTTCCTTGTCTGGATACCCGAACGTATGCAGGGGATTGAGTACAATGGGTACATAGGAAATAGATTTAAGGTTGGAAGCATGGGTTGGTCTTATGGCAGACTCTGTAGACTTCCTGCAGCATATCCCAGGAGATGCAGGGGTTCAAAATCAAATACGTTAAAATAAGGCTAGATTATGTGCCCGCATTTTTAGTACTTCAGGGGTAGAAATATCATATAATTTTGTCGTGAAGAAGCCAATTGTAGGGGTGCAACCGGTGGGCACTTCTAATGAACTACAAGAACTACCTGCTCCTTTGCTTGTTGTGATTGAATCTGTTTTCTGCTGTCAATAATTGTAACTTTGTGTTGGAAACGTTTTCCTGACATGACTTTACTTTTAAAAAGTCTTTTATGAGAAGAAAATCATACCTGGTGGGAGTTTTATGGGGCTAGACCAGCTTTTCAAACTCTTGATCTCTTGTCACTCTAACCAACTGAGTAGGTTACCTGGTCAGCAGAAGAGATCTCTTGCCCAGTCTCACTAAAATTGTATTCATAGAAATTAAGGGAAGGTTAGTGTAGGTAAAATAATAACCCTGAGCTTCTAGTGTTGTACCTGCATTGGGATGAGCATGGTAAATGATATTGTTATCATTAATAATTTGATATGACAATTTCATTCTTCGTGATACATGTATATACTTCAACTATTACAATGGGTTTTTATTGAAGACAATTTCATAATTTGTGTCATGAACATCTTGGAACCAAAAGTGTGGGTTATTTGAATTCATAATCATATTATTAGATATAAAGAAATGCATAATTTTATTCTAAATTCACTGATAGTTGTTTTAGAATGATTGGGTACACGGATATAAAATAGAGACAATGAAACTGTTATTGTATTAATTTATCTGTACTTAAGGCAATGTTGATATTTTATGTGACCAGTCCCGTTCAGTGTTGCAATACATTGTAGATAATGAACTGATTTGTTAATGAGTTACACTAGTTTTAATTTACTGGTTACGGAGAAGTACCTCCATGTGTTCCGTTATATCGCCCTCCTGCCTCAGCATTTAAATCAAAACCTATTTTGTAATCGGTACAATTCAATGATGTTGGGGTTTTTTCATTGGAGAGTACAGGTTACTTTTTATGTTTGCCTCATTGTTCAAGTTGTCATTGTACTATGTTCAAAGTGAAAGTAGATATTTATTGATTGTGCATAATTCCTTGTTAGTATGTATGCAAAGCATAGTATATGTGATAATTTTGTATACAGGGACGTGCTATGAGTCTATCACTTTATATCGTTTTCCCATTGAATTCTATGTTAATTTACCATTTCTTTATAAAACAAATCTACTTTATTTTTGGCCCATTTTCATATAAATTTTGCTCTTAATTTTAAGAATGACTCGGTACTTTTATAAGTCATATTGATACAATTTGAAAAGATTTTGTTGCTTTTGACATCATCCTCATATCACGATGCTATTTTTTTCCATTATTAACTTATTAGTCCTAAGAAACATAAAAATTTGTAAATATTAACTACAGGAGTGCTGGATAATTTTCTATTTGTTTGCCAAATTTCATTGAAATGGAATGAAAAGCAAAGTCAGGGATACTAAAAAAAAAAATATGGAAATAAACATAAAATGCAATTGGAAAAATCAGGTATCATGAAAGATTTATTGCACGTGACCGTAATATGTTTCAGTATTATAGGTGTAGAAACCTACTATGATTTACTCATTTGAACCGTAATATTGTTTTATTAGCTCACCTGGCCTGAAGGCCCAAGTGAGCTTATCCCATGGTGCAGCGTCCGGCGTCCGGCAACTTTTTCCTTTAAAATGCTACTTGTCCTGAATGGCTCAGAGGATTTTGACCAAATTTGGTCAGGAGCATCATTGGCCAAAGGGTTCTCAGTTTTGTATAAACGGAGGGTATAACCCCCCTGGGGGCAGAGGGGCGGGGCNAAAACATCAAATATCCTTCTCCTTTTGTACCGATGAAGGGATTTTGACCAAATTTGGTCTGGAGCATCATTGGCCAAAGGGTTCTCAGTTTTGTATGAACGGAGGGTATGGTCCCCCTGGGGGCAGAGGGACGGGGCCAAATAGGGGAAAATAGGTAAATCTTTAAAAATCTTCTCCTCAACCAATTGAAGGATTTTGACCAAATTTGTCCTAGAGCATCTTTGGACAAAGGAGACTCAAGTTTGTATAAACGGAGGGTGTGGGCCTTCTGGCGGCATAGGAGCGGGGCCCAATAGGGGAAATAGAGGATTTTTTTTCTCCTACTATACAAGTGAAGGGATTTAAACCAAATGCAGTCTGAAGCATGCTTAGGGAGAAAAGAATCAATTTTGTTTAAACTGAGGTGTGTGGATTCCCCTTCTTTGGGGCAGATTAGTGGGGCCCATTAGGGGAAATAGAGGAAAACATTAAAGATCCTTCTCCTTCTGTACCGTTGAAGGGATTTTAACCTAACCAAACTTGTTTTAGAGAATCTTTGGGCAAAGGGAATTGAATATTTATAAATGGAAGATGCAACTTTGTTACTTGTACTCCTTTGATAAACCTGAATGGTACTCAGCAGGTTTTAAATTGAAAAATAAAATACCAGGTGAGCTATTAAGGCCCCTGGGCCTCTTGTTATTATTATTATAACACTCCAATCTACAAAAGACAGATACAGAATGTAAATATTATATTTAAGCATTGAATTCTCATTACCCAATAATGTTTTTGAAAGTTATTTTATGAAAAAAAAATGTTTTGCTACCCAACTAACGATGTCTACAATGACAAGCCACAGGGGCCAGACTCATCAGTATGGTGGTTTAGAACTGAACATACGAACTACTACGTTCATTATATTTTATATGTATTGATTACTGGGAAACTTTTGCCCTGTCAAATATTCGCCCTCCTAGTGTTTATATTTCGCCCTTCACTTGTAACAAATTCATAGTTTATGATGCGATTAATATTCGCCATCATTGTAGAGGACAAAAAGTGGAAAATTAAACTGAAGTGCAAATTTCCTGGTATAAAGTCAATGTGCCAAGCCATGACGGATTTTACATGTGATTTAGCTTCAAAATCAAATCTGCTTATTTTTTTTCTGTTCATGGTTTTTGTTTTGGCGGCTTTCATAAGATTATACGGGACCAAACTCTCACTATATAACAGAAAGAATCGTTCATTTTCAGCGTCATGTAAATAAGCTCTGTTTTCTGGGATGATCATACTAAAGATGGGGAAAATGACAAGAGAATGACTACAACATTTCACAATGTTGTCTTTTGTCTATCTTTCACTGAATTTTGCCCATATAAATTCCCTAAATTCCTGTGCTTATAACATGATAACAAGAAGGAAGTGGTGTCAATACCTCTTATTTATTATTGAAACTGTATGTGTGGACTGAACACAACAATGCATTAAATTTCATATTACCAGTGGAAAAACTATGTTCACATCTAACAGTAATGATGTGTACAGTCTCCCACCAATTACATACTTATCTCACGTTTTATCTGGACAGGAGTTATCTCTAACCTCCTGGGGTATGGCAGATATGACGTGAAAAGAAACAATGATATGACGTCCAGGAAACAATCAGATATGACTTCATAATCAGATCTCGACTGAGGAAGTCATGTGCAAATCATTTTTAAAAAAAATAATTTAAAAATGCTGAAAAACTATTGTTTTCAATATTTTTTTTGCAATAATGTGAGAAAAATAATCTTCCCCTACCTATGGGCGGAGCAGAGAAATCTCCAACCTGACGAGTACTTTTTTGTGTTCTATTTTTGGTTGTTGAGGGTTAGAAAGCCAAAAATCAAACCCCAGGTTGGAGATGTCTCTGCTACATCCTGGAAGGTAGGGGACGATTCTATTTATCAATATATAAAAGCTGTAAATGAGTTCATGGTTGGACAGTGCTGGAGTTGATAAATGTTTGCTGTGAGTGCCGGCTACCGTTTTATTTATAATTATAAAATATGAAATATTAGAAACTCGACACATGCCGGCTACCGTTTTATTTAAAGTTAAAAAATAAGAGAAATTAGAAACTCGACACATGGATCAGTCATATTGTTCGTAGGAATAATGGAAAACCTTTGTTTAAATATAACGACATTGGAATATTTAATCCGGCCATATAATAAAGAGATATCTTTTTCTTTATTACAGAAATATAAATTTCTCTGAAAAATGTCTTATTAAGCATGCCATGATTTATGTTATATTGTTGATGTTGTTAAAGTGCCTAGCCTAGCCTAGCATTCTTTGTTGTAGGAAGTACCTGTTTGATGTTAGAATTGCTCAAATCAATGAAAACGCTTGCTGATAAAAATGGTGTCTACACATACAAAGTATTAAGTTTTTATATAAGAAATAAAATTTTATGACATATTAGTGTTTAATAGTAAAATGCCCGGTGCATCGTTTATCCATGTTAATCTTATATAATAATATTATTCATATACTCTGTCCCGTGCCGTGTCAAACAATACAACTTTTTTTACTATCTGTGTATTTAAAACGATTATTGGACACTTTCAAATCGATCTCAGTATGGTGTAGGTAATGGAGATGCAATGCCCTGGCTGCAGATGGATTAATGCTTGATTTGCTTGTGTTTTACGTCCTATTAATAGCTAGAGTCATTAATGGGCAAGCCCCGTTTTAGTGGTAGAGGCAAACCGGAGAAAAAAACACCGTTCTGCACCACACTAAGACCTCAAACCCGTGACCCAGTTGAGGAGGGCTAGTGATTGAGGCGTTCATATGCCTATACCACAGATTAACATCTAAGCCCTCGATGATTGCACTCTTTCATTTACTGTCATAGTGTGGTCTTCTCCGTAGTAAGCAATATTTGATTTGCAGACAAGGGTCTCCACATAAAGCAATAATTGATTTAGTACACAATCACTTATCCCTTCAAACAGTGTTTTGCATCAAATAAGTTATATAAGACATGCTTTTAATACTGTAAATCATATTTTTTTAAGAAATTATTATTTTCATGTTAGTCGGGTCAATTGCGTATCATTTATTGAAAATTTTGTCATGTACAGTTAATTAAGCATGTGAAAACAGTTTCCTCGATTATTGTGTGATTTAAATATAACAGGTTGAGTACTTAAGGAGAACAATTAACATTTTCATGAGTTTTAAAAGTGACTGACAAACTATTATGTACATAAAAAGGCATGCTTGTAGACAATCTATATTATAAGGATAATATAATACCTATGTCAATAACAAAATATATAAGAAAAATATACATCAAGTGTTAATAAAACCCATTTGTTTGGTTTAGTTTATATTGCTTAAATATCCTTGATATTGACTATACATATCAGAAGAACCATCACAGCTCTGACAATGGCCTATAATTCTTGTGTTGATGGGGTTTTGTATTAACTTACTATCTTTATGTCATTTCGCCTTCTTAGTGAATCAGGCATGTACATGGGTTCTTTTAGGCGATTGCTTTCTTTTTTATGCCACAAAATAATACAAGAGTTTTGATTAAATTAATTCTAGATATCGTAATCTATATGAGTATACCACAAGACGTAATATTTTTACAAATACGTGTATTGTACATAGCCAAACATGATACGAAGAAGAAAAAACAAGTATTGTGAACAAGATTTCTTTCCTTCCTTATGCTGTGTTTCTGCATGTTTGTCATGAACAGAAACTCTCTCTTTGGTTAACTTTTCATGTTAATCTACAAAATCAAAAATTTTCATTCTATTCTGGGCAATACAAAATGAGCAATATTCCTCAAAGATGTATGTGCCTGTTTATGTAATATGCAGAAAACAATTCAGACGCTTTTTGCAGTAACTTGTTTGAGTAGATTAATGTTTAATTTTGTAGGCTATTTTAATAAGCCAATACATATATATATTATTTCATAACATTCCGTATTTCTGTCTTTTTATCATTTCCTTCGCTAAATGGTGATACGTTTTTTTTCTTTTTGTTTTTACTAACTTTTATAGAAATGTGATTTTAGCCAAACATAATGGTGGTGATATAGGTATTAACCATATGTTGTGTAAAATTTTCAGTGTGAAACATTTTGTTGGGAAGGATTAATATTAAAAACAAGCAGATTGCCATTAAAGAGTAAGCTGATGATATTTATAGCCCCCAGAAATTTCAAAAAGTTGTCTTTACAAGCAAGCAATCCTTAACCAGTACAAAGAACTGAAGTACTGTGATTGTATATTTATGGATACTGCATATATTTAAGCATGCACTCTGCACATCGTTTTGTTTTATAGTTCATTACACATTATATTGTTCTGTGACAGAACACTCATTGTTTTAGAATTCACTTGAGTGGTTTAGCAGTATTGATGTATACGGCACTTTGTGTCAAATATAATTTGACACATGCTTGTGTTCAAAATATTTCTTATTTTCCTTTTCTAGTCAATGTGAACTAAAATTACATTATGTTTGAAATTATATTTGACAATACAAAAACGATGATATATTATGAAAATAGCATTGCCATGGCAGGACATGTTAATTACATAAATCTGATTATTAAAATGTACAGTATCATACGGCATTGCCTTAGCAGGAAAATTGATATACAACAAAGATGATATTTATTTGTATACATTGCATTAAATTTCATACTCACACCTTACTATTGCATTCTTGAAAAGTTTGCTTTTTTTTCTTTATTTAATTGTTTACAAAATTGATAAAAATTAGATATTAGGATAATGTATATTTTTTAGAATAAAATCAACTGAACACGTTCAAAGTTGTCAACTGCCAGAGTAGTAGTAACAACGGTATATGATCGTAATTAATTAATAACCTATTACTAACGTCACGTGATACACTTACTAGGAACACCTTTACTGTTGAAAAAGGATGGTAATATCTAAAGGGACATCGCTTTTTTAAAACCTGTATACTGAACTGTTTTTTAAGAGAGAAAGATGGCAAGGAAGAAAACTAAAATATATTTAACATTTTCTATTCTTTTTAAATACTGCCTTAACCAAGGTACATGTTATGTATCTGATTGCTAGTTGCTGTTCTGTGGAATGGATTTTAATTGTTTAATATTCTTTTTTATTATCATTTTGTTTCTAAATATTAAAACATTTAATTATGATACATAAGATACTGAACTGGAAATCGAAAGGAATGTTAGTATACTTTATTCTCCAGTGTTTCAATTAGGATGCACTGATGTTATGAGTTAATTATCAATTACCCTAATGAGATTGATAGTGATATATTGTGTTTTGTGCACTTGCTAGATGGTATGTGGTTCAACGTTAGGCTGTGAATTGTGGTTTGCTTAAATAATACTTACTGAAGTACCAAAATATATTTAAACATAATTTGGTGATGAAAATCGGTCCAAATAATGTCGAACTACTTAATACAGGTCTGGCTGTTAGTTTGAAAATTATCGACAATTTACCTTATTTATACCATTAAAAGAAAGAAAAAATATAAAATTACCTCCAAATACAGTTTCATTTTCGTAATTTCCATTTAACGTATATATGTTTGAAATTACATTTTTTGCTTTGGGTGTTAACTTCAAAGACATTCTGACACAATTATCCCCTTCTATAGTCCAGGAGGGTTCACATTTGATCAGTAGAGATCGCTAGACCACACATTCTTACATGTTTCAGGTAGTGATCGACGGTCGTATTTTAACGTAATAAAGAAAATTGATTGGATTTTAGTGTTTTGTTTTGTGCCACTCATGTCATGATAAAATGGTGTAACCTTTATAGTTGGTCAGTTTCATTGTATTTTACCTTTACTTGTAAATTACTTGCAGTAATTGTATCACTGCCATCAACTTAACTATACACTGGAAACCTCTCTGGCATAGCTGTAGCTTTGATAAATCGTTTCTGAAAAGAATGATGAAATAATCAAAGTATAATTAACAGCTTTCAAAGTGTAAAATTCAGTTAAATCTTTGTTTTATTCACATAACATGTAATACATAATACAAAACATGATTGAACATAAATGAATTGGAGACAGAAACAAGTGTTAATACACTTATATAAATCTGTTACCTTTCATCGTAACCAACATTAACAACTATATAGCTTAGGGATAGTGACTTGAATAGGGAAAAAATACAGGGGAAGTTAGAAGATATTTGGGGTAAAATGCAGTGTAAAATATGGTACATGTACAAAATAAGTTATAGTCAACGGGGCTAGACCAGGATTCAAACACTCGACCTCATACTGTTATACTGTTCGCTCTAACCATCGAACAGCCTAGTCAACGGAAGAGTCCTGGCCCATTATAGTACAGTTAAATTTGATATTTGAAACAAAATTAAGGGGAGGTACATGTTACTGTATACACGAAAAAACCCAGAGTGGGATTCTCCATTATTTTGGCTGCAGCGGGACAGGGATACCTCAGCTTAACATAATGCCGCAATGAAAGAGCAGTTAAAAAAGAGAACCTGAATTGAGGTGAAAAGTGTTGCACTGATGGGCATCAGAAGAATTTCGGTATCTCTTGGGACTCCAGAAAGCGAGAATCCCGTGAAAGGATATTCATGATGTTATGAGAGACGTATTAAGAATTCCAAAGATAAAGAGTTTAACCTTAATTAGACCAATCCCAATTAGCTTGGAATGTCACATTGTATTGGCATGGTGCTGACACATTATTTGTAAAAAAAAAAAAACGGAGAAAATCCGAAAACCAAGGGCCTCGAAAATTGATGAACATGGGCCAAGTTAACCTCTGGGATAATTCCAGTCAATGTTACCTTGATTTAAAGGTACCCTATGCTTGCCATAACACCGGTATTTATTTTATTTGCAGTGACCTTCGGATCGCTATAGGTAGAATACCGTAGTAAGGTGTGTATACATGTATCATATACCTATGTAATATAGACGTATGTGGAATCGGGTGATCGCTAGACAGGACCATGGTTCGATGAAGCGGGGTAGCCGGCAAGGAACACGGATGTTTGACACAGTGTAGTGCCGTGGACTGTCTCTGTATTTGTTTTGAGTTAGAAATGACACATTTGTGATTTCAGCCTCTTAAAGCTAGCATGTGACAGGCGGGAGGAATACTTAGTATTGGTAAGTGGACTCGCTGTACGCACTTAACTAGGCATTTATTATAAATGTACGGGGACATGATTTGTAAGCGTGTCACTGGAACGACTGAAAACTAAACATATACTCCAGCAAACGTATGTAAGTCCTTAATTCAATGTTAATATATTATTACAATTCCGACAATAGATGTCGGTATACAGTCTCACATGAACAGTAAACAACCTTGTGTACCTTATATATGTAAAAAGTGGTTAGCTTGATAACCGCATTGTTAGCTTTATTATGAGTCGTTATGGTCGATTGAAATCAAGTGGGTTCCGAGTGGATGAATGATCCTATTATGTACGTTACTACGTGTATAATATAGAGCAGAACACACGTGATTTTGTCATGTTTTCAATGAAGTACGTATATGACAAAGCGTTTGGTTTAACTTAACCCGTGTCTTATTGCAGATTAGAATGGAGGATCCGGGCATCAAACAAGATATCAACCCTTCTGGTGTCGAAGTTGAGCTGGGCGTTGTGGATGAAGGGACAAAAACTCTAACTGCAGAGCAACAGTCGACCCTTAATACGGTACAGTGTACATTTACATTCATATATAACATTATTCACTCATGCATGCAGTCACGACTATTTATAGTTTTATACTACACGTTTTATTGTCCCATGTTTCAGTCGGCTTTAAATCTATCAATAAGGGTGTCATAATCCTTCGATCGTTCAGAGAAAATCGATGGTTTTTAACGTGCTATTTCATGGTCTATCCACAGCACTTACTCAAATTTTAGGCCGAAGGTAAACAAGGTAAACAGGCAATGTGCTGGTTCTATATGTATACAATTTCCTTCCTCGTGTAACAAGGTATATTGTGTGTCTGAAGAATGGCTTTTTAAGCTGCTGAAATGTTATCGTCAGGTAAACAAGAATATTTCGTCTTAAGGGAGTGTATGTGCTGCTGTGATATTATGTTTTGTTGGCCAGAAAATCATTACAAGTGATAATTGTTTTGTTGTTCAAAATGACAAACATCTCTCCTGTCTCAACTAGGAAGCATATATCGTGATATTATCATATCCAGAAATATCTATTATTATACTTAAATATGATGATTCTAAACTCGATTCATGCTTATTTACAAAACCAGTCATTTAAAACAGAGGAGAGTCGGCTTGCTCGTATTACGAAAGAAAGATTTAAAACTGTCTTGAATAAATGATCTTGATAATGTCCCTGTTCATTTATAAAAAAAAAATCAAATACATTATTTTATTATTCGGAAAAAGATTGATCAGTTTGTTATGAATAAGAACAGCTAAATTATTTTTAACACAACAGGAATTAAAACTTCGAAAACGTCTGCTTCCATTGTAAAGCCAACACGTTTTCAATTCCTGTTTGTGTCTAAAACATACTTAGCATTTATTATGTGTTAATAAAAAATGCACTTCTTCTTCTTCTTCTTCTTCTTCTTGATACGAGGGCTCCATCAGTTTGATAATTATGCCATCGGCATAGTTTAATTGTGTAACGTTGTAATTGATATGAAACTGACACTATTTAATCCTTAAAACCAAAACATGCCTCACTAAAATATCTGACCGAGGATGATAATATCTCAACAGTATCCAAAGCAGATATAAAGATAAACTTACGCTTCATTACACAACAGACGAAAACATCACTTGCTAGATTCAGATGGAACCCTTCTTAAGCTTAAAATACATTTTGTTTATAATTCATGTGACATTTACTTACATATTAAGTAATTATTTGTATTTACACAAGTTTATTCCTGCAATAATATTCCCTCATAGATTACTTTTTTTCTTAATGTTTTCACTCACAAGTGATAGAAATGCATCGTTTAAATATGGATGGAGAGAGAGACAGAGAGACAGGGAGAGATACAGACAGACTGACAGGGAAAGAGACACAGACAGAGAGAGAGAGACCATTATATAATCGAGAAAATGTTATAGAAAGAAAGTTTAAAATAGAAATCTAGAGAACAGTAACCAATTGGTGTATAGTGTTTATTGTATGCAGATGCTCATACAGATGCTCAGATTATTGGGGGTTCTAGATTAAGTAATGCTATATTGCAAAGTCATTTCACATCTATATTTTAGGTCTATTGACTTTTGGACATATTAACTAAAATCCTAATATGAAAAATATGTGATACTAGCTGTAGATGACGCACTATTTTCGGATAAACTCTTGCTGAAATATTACACTTGTCACGATATTGAGTAGAAAACTCATGGTGCACTTGTAACAGGATGTCACACAAGTAGTTTGAACGGGCCCATTAAATGAATCATTTAGCAAAGTATACATGATATAGAGTTATTGATGAAAGGTAAATAAACCGCCATAACCATATATAATCTCAAACCAAATGGCACAAACATGCATTCAGTATTATCAAAAGTCACTAAATGGGATATTCCCATTTAAACGAAACCTTTACAAGATATATAATTGACACAATACGACTCGTAGCACTGCTAACGCATTCCATTCACGTCATAATAGATTATGTTCAGTTTGCCTTCTTGTTGTCATTATGGACAAATGAATACCTGTACAATCGTACAATAGTTGGTTATGTAATATCTTACCTCACGTGTTACTTGTTAAATGAATTTCCGTTTGTAAATCAAGATATCAAATAACAATTTTAAATGGATGAAGGAATTCTTTTCTAAAAATTACCATAGGACAATTTTGCACTCGTTTGTATGGACATCCCCCTCAAAGCACGTCTGTTAGCGTTTCATTTTACACCGGAGAGTACTTTATTTTGATGCATATTTATGCATCAGAAGAATTTTCAAGTCTGAATATTTCGTCCGAAAAAAATGACAGGGTGTTCATCGCACAACGTGACCGATATATAAGGAAATCAACTTAGCGAGTTACAATAACATTTTTCCTCTTCATAATTCATAATAGAAACAGCTGCAATATATTTAAAGCTTACATAACATGCTTCAATCATGTAAATATTTTCAATGAGTAATACCATCATTTGAATTCGTAACCATTGATTGATATTATACACACAGTTCAGAAACCAGGTTCAAGACGTCCTTAAGCCAGACCATGACGATAACTTTCTTCTCCGGTGGTTAAGAGGTAAGCAACACGCCCTTGCATGTAATTTAAATCCATGAACGATGTCCGGACGCACAAACGTCATTTCCATTCATCACCCTATATAAACGTCTTCATATGATTTGACCCATGAAAATCAAATGATACCCTCTTATGTGTTAATGTAAACAGAGAAATGTGTTTATTTAAGACATTCTTTAATATCTGAAATAATTTGTTCTTTTTTCAGCTAGAAACTTTGACCTGACCAAGTCAGAGGAGATGCTGAGAAATGTAAGTGTTTCTTATATTGGGTATTAACAAAGGATTGGGAGAACAATGATTATAAACAAATGTTCGAGAGTCAATGTGCTACCGGTATTGAGTACTTTTAATATTATGAAAATTGGTACCAATTAGATTTTCATATTCTGTAAGAAATGTTCAAGAAATGTTACATATTTTTTACGGTTGACCGATATTTACATTAGTGAATGCTGACCTCAACTGAGCTAAACCTCCTTCTTACACCATACTTTATTTCTAAAACTTCCATACCTTATAAGTTTCCTTATTCTGTAAGCCCTCTCCCCACCTCTTAGAATATATTTTTTCAATAGAAATTCAAAGGCTTCGCTCTTAATGCACATATCGTTTCTACACTCTTGGATTGGTTTCAGATATTTAAGAACAAAAAAGTATATTTCAAGACGTTAGGCTGCTACCTCTGTCAGTGAAAGACTACAACGGACGAACACTATTTTTTAAAGCGGTCAATTTTACCCTTACTCCGCCGCGCGATTATTTTAATGTACATATATTAAATGATAAGCCTAGTCTACGTGTATCATCCGCAAGGTGGCGTCAACGGAGCCTTCAGTTTTGCCATGACATATCATAAGGGTGTAAGGAATGTGATATTCTTACGTTACGGATTATTACCAGATCAGACAGTGAAATTCGATTCGGCCATTCCATTTTGTACACCCCAACGGACAAAAATAAATCAAGTGTACAGTGTGTTCATAATGAATATAAATCTTTATTATTCGGATAATACTCCTGATGCAGAAGTTTCGAGGGCAAGCCATTTTGACTTTTAAACTTTGTTTTGCAGAGTTTGATATGGCGGGAGAAACATAATGTAGACACAATTCTAGAGGATTTTGAGTCTCCAGATGTCGTGAAGAAGTACTTTACCGGCGGTACCAGTGGATTCGACAAGGAGGGCTGTCCTATATGGGTGGATCCGTTAGGTAGATTGGATTTCAAAGGTGCGTAACTTATTTAGTTGTGTTGTAACGTTATTTAGTTGTTCACTATCAGCACAATTTTATATTATAATCGTCTTTTTGTTTGGAGGAATTAAAAAAAATTCAAAAACAATCAGTCATTTCAATATGTGATATTATCTTACCTATAAATGTTGTTGACAGTACTTGAATATTCCATCTCGTGTTGGGTCCAAACAGCTGGCAAGTGATGTACAAAAATGCTGTATGTCAATGCCAGTTTGTGAAATAAAAACTGAAAAAAAATATTATTACCTCCATGTGCATTTAACCAACAGGACTAAGAAAGTATGATATGTCGCCATCTTATCGTTATAACATTAACGAGACTGGCTACAATTCTCAAAACATTTCAGGAGTAGCTACATGTCAACAAACACGATGACATTCTATTGGTACTTGTGTCGATGAAGAATGTATAGATTAAAAATAAACGACATGATCAGAGACCTCGAAGAGAAACCGTTATTTGGCCGGGGTTGTCGATAAAGGCTTGTGGTATCATTTTGAAAGACCAAAAAAATGTGTTTGAAACATGGTCAATAACAATACTGTTGATCTGTGCCTGATTTGTTGATGAAGCAATCTGATTACAAATGCATGTGCATGATTTTAACATTTGACATTTCAGGGCTATGTGCATGTGCGAGAAAAATAGATTTGATAAAACATAAAGTTTATCGGCTAGAATTGTTCACCACGATCATGAAGGAACAGTCCAAAAAGGTATGTCTTTTAATAAAGGTTGTTCTGTTCTCGTCCCTGTGTGGGCATAATAGAACTGACCTCGACGCGTTAAAAGTGAAGGAAAACGATATATTTTACATCTTTCCCTTCTCCAGCGTAGTATAAATTAGCGTTTACGCAGTGAAAAATAGCTCGGTGAATTGATACTTGTTTCAGATATGGGGCTGTTCACGATTAAGCGAGAGATAACAATCCATTGACGGCCAATACTTGTTTTCTTCATCATCTGGAAACATCGAAAATATCCGTGATCGTTTAGGTCTAATTATACAACAAAGGGATGCTGCTGGCAAACTTCTTATTCCATTGATGCACATTCAAATTTCTTTGACTGTTAAAGTAATAATGGCGGCTTCGTTCAGGAATATTCGACCGCGTCATTACCAAAGTAGTGTGTCAATGCGCTTACTTAACGACCGTTATAAAGGAATGAAAATGTTCGAAGGGATACTCAAATTAATTAAACTGGAAATTTAAAGCTATGAAGAGAAAAAAAAATTAATGTTGTCCACTGTGTATTTTCTAAATTATTCATATGCCGATGTGGAATCACTGAAACTGTATAGTATCCTAGCAACAACGGCTACCGTAGTTATCATCGTAGCAACCCGCTTCGACCGGTTTTTCGTTATAAAGCATTTGAACATTTTGTAGGTGTAAACATACGGGTTCACCATAGTTTTAACCAGTTTCTCTCGATTTCAAGACGTCACAATGACGTGAATGACGTGACGTCATAGATCATGAAAATTCCCATGCAGCAATGTGGAAAAAGCCGACTTGATGAAATTAAATATTTCGATATATTGGCCGTAAATGTCAGGAAAACCAGGGTACTTTTGTTCGTGTTAAAGTTTAACGAGATGTATTTTTGAATTTCTCCGGTCGGTTTTGCTGCAGGGATTAAAGGGGAAAACGATATTTTCAAAACGGTAGCCAGTCAAAACGCATTTTTGGTGTTTCCATGCTGTGGTGAGGGGAAATAATCTTTCTTCCCCAAAGATGGTTTGATCCAAATTAGGGCAAACCATCCAAAAGCCTCGAGTTTTTCCCAATTTGAAAGCCCCTTTGACTGATTTTCCTTATCCTCAACCCCTGGACATAAAGAAGTCTAGATATGTAGTGACAGGCTTTTATTCATATTTTTTTCTTTTCTGTACGCATATGTTGGTGTGGTTTAACTAGTATCTGTCTTTAATAACAAAGTATAACAATACAGAAACTGACACACCTAACATAACAAAGAAATTCGCCTTACTAAACCAATAACTAACAGTAGAGGAGAATTTCTCATCTAAGTGTTGTTTGTTGACAATACTGCTACACGCCTCGTGAGCGTTGAGATAACACTGCGGTGAAAATGTATTGTTATATTTCATCTCTTCTCTTCACTGGGGACGTATAGTGGGCTATTAATACGGGTTGCTATTTTCACAGGACATACTTACTCATGGTCAGAACATTTAAACCGCGTTATATCATAAAACAATTTGTTTGAGAGTAAAAATCTTCCCTGTGTCTTCCGGTTACCAGGCTACGCTATATAACCCTTAATACTAAATAATTAAGATTAAATCGCATACATTTCACACATTATATATGTATATACTGTCGGTACGTAAGAAGCTTGCGGTATATCAAATACAATTTAAACAAAACGTTTCATCATAATTCAGGAAACTAAGGTTATACCCACAATTAGTACAATTCAAGATCTCAACATGTAAAACACGAATTAGCTCGATGACATTTTAACGATTTAGGTTTGGATAGATCTTACCAAGACGGGGACATTCCCGAGCCAGTGTCTGAAGCCACAATGTAGTTCCGATCAGAGATTCCTACAAGTGCGCAAAAATAAAACATTCTTTGTTTTGTTTGGGTTCTGTGGTAACTCACACTAAAACATACGACATTAGTGGTCAAAACATGCATGAAATTTCGGAATTTCATATCATGAAGAATTTTATTAATTAATTTCTGGATAGATCGTACAAGCTGAAGCTCAATTGCAAAAGTTGTGGTCTCTTTAGCAAATATTGAGAAAATCTTTCAAGCAAAGGAACAAAACATGATCACGGTAGAGTTAACAGTTTCGTAGTGTTAACAGTTTCTGACTTGTGTAGTGCTACCATTACAGGGCTAATGGCGTCGGTAGGGCACAAAGACTTGTTACTCCATAAGTTGTCCGACCTTGAACGATTTTCGAAGGTCATGGCGGACCAATCTAACAAGGTGAGACATATTGCATGTCAGTACCAATATAACTGACTATGCATTGGTATTGTAAACATTGAAATTACTGTACTGAACCAAATCTGATTTGATATAATTTTTCTTTTAAAGTACTGTTAACATTTATAGGGGTGTCTGATGCATAACGAGCTATTTTTGAAAAACTTTTATTTGCAAAACATATTCGATTTTCTGGATGTCCCATCATGTTGAGTGCATTATATACAGTTCCTTGCAGGAAAATAACTGCTGAATCGGGCTGCGTGAACATGGGAGGCTTAGTATGTAGGCCTTTGTCTTCTACTCTGATTTGCTGAACCAATTGCAACATCTTATATCTCTATATTTTCTCTTTTACCTTTCTCTCGTTCTTCTTTCCTTTCCGCGATGTCCCCCTTGGCGCCTGTCTGTATAAGGTCGGAGCTTTTGAAGCACTAAAATCCCGTACAGTACAAAAAAAAACAATATGATAAACAATGCTTACCTTTTGTTGTGCTACTAACCTGACTGCATGGATTCTGTATTGTCACTATCACGAGACCGCAATCTTCTTATTACTTATTTCATATCTCAACAGGTAGTGCATCCCGGGTTTACCTAGTACACGTTTAATGAACACACGAACGAGTCTTCTTCGCATGTTCATCTTGCATGAACCTTGTAACGTTTCGTGCTATTGTAATTCGGTATGTTAATAACTAAGTTGCATGCATATACTTAAAAAGTATATGTTGTCTTGAAAAATCTATATCGATTTATATATGTTTGAATTGAATGCGATAATTGTCGTTTCTGCCTTTATGAATAATAATATAAATAGCTATCCTAAATTCGTTCCATGCTTCTATGAAAAGTATTCATGTGTTTCTTTTCTGTATAAACTGAGTAACTTGTTAGTTTTCACCAAATAGATTATACCGATTATATAACATAACGATAAACTCACAGCATTCACACGAAATTACAAAAGGCTTTCGACATTCAAATTTCCACATTAACGTTATTGAAAAAAGAGGTATAGCAAAATACAAATATAATCTAAATAAAGCTGGATTTGAAAAATGTTTCGAAAAATTGTTTATACCTGCAGTCCAAAGTAGGTTATAATTATTCTTTATACTATGTATTCCGTCTTTTCGTATTGTTTCGTCATTTGTTTGTGAGAGTAACGTCATCAATTTTTGAGAAAACGACGTAATTTTCTTGCACAAACCAATGACGTAACAATCAATACCTGCTCACAAGAGAAGATAACTCTGCAATACGCAAAGACGCAATATGGTTCTGCATTTCAATATTACGAGTATCGTGCACGTGTAAGTGAGCGACAATGTCATATTTTACAGTTGGGGAAATTGATAGACAAGGAGACTATAATATACGACATGGAGAAGGTTGGGATGCGGCATCTCTGGAAACCCGGAATCGACACATTTAACCAGTTTGTCACACTTGTTGAGGACAACTACCCCGAGAGGCTCAAGTTTATCTTCATCATCAACGGTAACAATGCGAATCGAAACATGTTGAAAATGTAGTTCTTGAAAATCAGTTCTGTAATAAGAGAGTCGGTTTTGATTCGTCAAAACTGCCTGATTAAGTGCAATGATAGGAGGTGTGTTGGTATTAACTATTGTGTATGTACATTTTTGAAAGCATATTGCACTGTCATAATTGTAGAGCCATTGTCATTACCTTGTCCCTAAACTCCGAAATCGCCTAATAAAATAGTGAAATCTTAAAATCAGACGACGAAACACTAGCCAAACATTGGCATATGATAGCATTATTCCTGGTATCTGAACAAGAATTGAAAAAGTGACTACATGTTGCATTGTTTCTACAGCTCCAAAGATTTTCCCGGTGATCTGGAAACTAGTACGACCATTTGTGGCAGAAGGAACGAGAAAGAAAATTAAAGTATTCGGTACAAGTAAGTTAACACTTGGAATAAATATTTTGTTTTAATTGAAATTAATTTGTACAAAATTTCATTGTTATTTGAACTATTAACATAAAAACATTTTATTACAAATACCGGACTTTGAAATCTGTTTAAGTATCTCTCTGCATCGTTGCATTTTTTATCACAGCTAACTACACCGACACTTTGCTTAAATACATCGACGCTGACCAGTTGCCAGCCGCCTACGGTGGTACACTTGTGGACAAACTCGGAGATCCCAGATGTGGCGAAATGGTAGGTCTTAAGAACGGAGGCGCACACAACATCTGAACATCGCTCATAATTAAAAAAAATGATAATAATAGTCTTTCTTTATACTTTATGACAAAGTTGAGTCAACCACATTTGGTCAAGAAGGTTACAATACGTTACAACTTAATCATATCCAACAGCAATACTTAAAATTAACCGAGAGCAAAACACATTGCACTATTCCATTGCATGTCAGCGTAAAAGGCGACCAATGTGGGATCTCCTGCAGAGTCTGTGTCTCCAGCTAAGGGGACCTCAGAGAGACCAAAAATGACCTACATACCCCATTGCAAAAATTGTAATCTATATATCATCTATTCTTACTTCTCTACTATTTCTTTTCGTCTGATGTCTCCCTAGCTACCCGTCTTCAAATGACCTTAGCTGCTGCAGGGACGTCAAGCTCAATACAAACAAACGAATAAAACCGAGAGCAAAAAGACATCTCCCGTATGGTTAGATTAAGTTGTAAAAAATCGTCTTTTCGTTTAACATGTATGCCAAGTTTTACGCTGTAGATACTGGTATGTAATGTGAATGGGGAAAAAAGAAAATAGCCACTTGAAATTCGGAACGAAGAAGCAATAGGTCAATTCAGAAAGCCATCAAAGAAAACATACATTGCACTATATGGTAAATTTACATATCGTCCATTTAAAGCTCATAGGTAGAACTAACTTTCTAGGGAATTGCTCTGAACCCTATATAAATAAAAATATGAAACGGGCCTGTATTGCCGTTGTAAGTGTGACAGATGTTGTTTTACATAAAACAAATACAAACAAGTGTTATGACTGTTTGTTAAGCGGCGGTCAAAAGTGGAGTGCATTTTGTTGTCACGCTGTCTGACCGACTGTTCAAGTTATCACATGGTCAAAACCAGCCCGTAGAGTATTCAACCGAATATTTTCGGATTTAGCTTTTGTGTGATGAGAATAGTGTGACGATTCACGTATTGTGAAAAGGAGATGTTGAGTTGAATTTTACGACAGTTATTGGCCTTCATTCATATTCCTCATGCACAGTTCAACCCTGAAATATGGGCTAATAGGAATCCATATAAACTGTGTAAACATCGATATTTAAACACATTTTGTTGAGAATTATTTAAATGGTCCTAAGTATGACAGTTAGATCTTTCATCTAGATATTCCTTTAGATTCAATTCGGGTTATTGTTCGAAATTTGCGGATTACAAAATGTTCATCAATATATCGAGGGCATACAATGCTCCGGTATATAGTGTTTTTATTGATATTTTGTCAGTTGGCCTTGTTGATTGAAATACAAATTAGATGCAGACCCCTATTGTCTGAAAATTCTAAAGGGGTCGCGATTGCAGAAAGGTTATGGCGTCAGACCGTTAGGATCACTGACTCACCACCACAGGGTAATAGGTTCGAGGCCTTCGTGGGACAGTCTCTAGGTACACTCCGCAGGTCGGTGTCTTAATTCGGGTACTCTGGTTTTCCTCAACCATCAAAAACCTTAAATTACCATAGTTGTTTATAAGACATAAATCATAAACTTACCATAACTATACAATCTAATTTGTGAGAACATAGCAAGTGTCTTATAAATCTGTGTGGATCATAACTGTAATTGTAAGTGTCGTGAATAAACATTTGAAACGTATAATTGTAATTTGTATTACTTACTTATAGATTGTCCAAGGTGGAGAGGTACCAAAAGAACTCTACGCCAATGCTGACAGCCTGGAGAGAGACAAATTTACATCGGTGACCGTCGGCAGTAAACAGCTTCTGGACCTGGACTATAACGTCACCATACCAGAAAGTGTGCTAAGGTAGGGAAGGCATTTTGAAATGGAATGATATTATGAATTGAATCATCTCGTATGTTTTCATCTATACAACGTAACAATAAATCAGACTCGTTCTGTTGAAACGATGGTCAAGTGGAAGCGAGACTAAGGTGTTGCTTTTCCGGCGACGGCGGCGTCAACATTAAGTCTGTGTGTTTCAGTTAGTTTCATTGAAAGTATAAGTGCAAAAACAACCAAACCTGGACCATAGATGCGTCTAAGGTAGTACATCTCAACCCATGCATCAACTTCCATGGTCCATTGACTTTGCCAGCATTGCAACAACGTTAAGTTTTTGCGTTTAAGTTAGTATCTCTGATATGTCTATTGATGGTCAAAGCGGGGCACAGGCGAGACATATCAATCCGAATGGCTTGTTGCTTGGTTTGAGTATTATGTGTATTGAGGTGTCGTATCAATTTGACAATGACAGTGGTCACAGTTAACAAAATAAGGAAGTAAATGTTATTAGGTGTATATAATATTTCCTACGGATAGATCACAAAAGAAAATCATATCGAGCAGGACCCTCCATACCCAGGAGTACTTTAAATGTACTTATTTTAGCGTACTCCTATTTTAGCGCATTGCTGAATTTTAACAGACTCTTGCATTGATGCATTGACGCACCAACGATATATGTTTTGGGTGACAATTCGCGAAATCACCAATAAGCGCTATCATATCTTAGCACAAAAGTAGGCAAAACGCTAAAATAAAACTACCAGTAAAATATGTTTGTTTTCATTAGTAACAGCTGTCACCTTTTCCCGAAACAATAACATTGTTGTGGAAGGGTAAATTCCATTACCAAATTATGTAAAGTACAATGGCCTACGTTCTTTGATGATTAGTTTTAAAAATATTGATTATAGATAGTATGAAACCAACTCTGGATTCAATTTGTGAAAAGGATTTGTTTGTTTGTTTGTTTGTTTGTTTGTTAGTTTGTTTATTTGTTTGGGATTTAACGTCCTCCCGACAGGCAATGTAATATGAGGCCGGATGCCAAGGACGACACCGCCGACACGAAGGAGCAGGGAAGGTAAAAGAGGGAGCGATATAAATCCCAAGCGTTATAATGGAGGCCGTATATAAATGTTGGTTTCTTCAAGGTCCTCTTAGAAACAGACAGAAGAAACCCCCGACTCTACAAGGGGCCTAGGCCTACATAAGTAGCCTCTTATGACGATATGTAGTGGAATACATAAGGCTCTTTCTTTCCTCGAACCCGCAGCGCAACGTTACACCAAAAAAAAAAGTCTGAAATGTTATTTCAGGTGTATCGATACTAGGTTTTGATTTCTCGAGAGAGAAAAAAGGAAAAGTAAGCATACCACATTTGTTTTACTTTATAAGGGGTGCTTCTGGGGCATGAAAAACAGAGCCATGGGTACCATTAAACAAAAGGGCATTTTTGTATGTTGATTGTATGTTGTAGTTGTATGTTGTAGTTGTATGTTGTATTGTAGTTGTATGTTGTAGTTGGCAATTCTTCACGGAAGGATATGACGTTGGCTTCGCTGTGTACAAACGGATACAGGAAGGATTACAGAAGGGAAACATGGAGGAGATTGTAACACCGGAGAGGGTCACCAGCCATATATATCCGGGCGACGGTAGTGTCGTGTGCAAAACTGTCGGCACTTGTAAGTTACCAGGGTGTTTTGATAATGATATTCATGGGAATTTACCCCATTTCAGAATTGTGAATAAAAGACTTTTTATTTCACAAAGAATTATAGAGCATTCATTATTTATGAACAAATAGATGAAAATCAGTGTGAAAAAATGCCGCCCTGAGCTGCGGATACAAGCTTGGCTTAGCTATCATTTTGTCTGTTGTTGTTTTCAGTGCCTTTTTGTTGTTTAGATATCCTTGTTATTGAAAGAGTTCAGTATAGTAAACTATTTATTTATATTTATACTTTTGGGGGGATCGTTGAATATTTTTACACCAGCTCTCTTCTCGAGATATAACAATATAGCTGCTGGCTAATAACAATATAGATATTTTCAATTCGGTGACTTCTGTTAAAAAGTTCGATATGATAAAGTATATGTTGTTTTGGGGAAATCTTAATATTTTTTCATTTGCCTTTTTGGATTATGACACGCCTCGTGCGAATAAAAATGCACGTCTCTCGGAAACAAGGGTAACGAATATAAATTTTTACAAAGTAGTTTCCTGTCGCGGTAGACAAAGGGGCATAACTCTGTTTCTTGATTAAAATCGTTTTATATTTACAGACGTGGTACGGTTTGACAACACGTACAGCTGGACTCGCGGTAAGAAGATCTTGTACTCGGTTGACGTGATGGCGCCCGATAGTATGGACGGCTTCAGTAACGTTGACATATGCACCAATTAACTGTCACTTTTGTAAAGTTAACGAACAACGTTAACACACGAACAATTTCATACCAGACATTTTGATTTAGTTTCCGGTGATCCTGTTACTATGAATCATGTCATTGTACACAACGACACGCCCCCTTTGTAAACAGAATACCTTAAATCGGGGAAATTTCCGCCGCAGTTAAACTTTCGCCTATTTTGCTCTCCCTAATGAGGGCGATTGTTTTATGACGGCGAATATTAGTGCACTACATACAATGTATAGTATTTCCATGTAAAAGGCATAATTGATACTGGGCCAATATTGATTTATCGGCGAATGGCAAAAAGTTGACTGGGCGAGAGTCCTCAAGCATACAGTTACCCAATACTAGCAGATGCATACGTGTAAAAACTTGCCGCCAATTTATAACATTCACGGCCCACTGCTTCCTCGGAATTTCAGGAGTTACGCTCATTTACATTTTCTTCATCACTCAAAAATGTCATCACAAAATTAAAGGCTCTGATATAATTAGACAAGTTTAACCTTTTAATCAAAATAATCGCGCGGTAGCATAACGGTAAAATTGACTAGCTTTGAAATCGGGTGTCGCTCTTCTGTTATCTTCAAAGGACAGGTACAAGTCTAAAGATGGGTCTTTTTTTACCTGAACCAAGCAAATAGCTAATTTAGTGTCTTCAGTTTTGTCATGACATGGAATTTCAAGATTGACAGTCGAACAAGTGTTGTATGCTTGATTGATGTCTATAGGATATGTCGGTAACTGAAC
Source organism: Mizuhopecten yessoensis (assembly GCF_002113885.1). NCBI lineage: Eukaryota > Metazoa > Mollusca > Bivalvia > Pectinida > Pectinidae > Mizuhopecten > Mizuhopecten yessoensis. The sequence continues at coordinate 181,300 of NW_018408474.1, forward strand.
AACAGAGCCGGTCATGACTTTATCATTTTATTTTGTAGCATGGTTCATATTTTATACTTTCCTACAATCGTATTTTATATTTTGCTTTCATAGTATTGCATTTGTTTTTGTATTTATTAAAGATTTAATTTCGACATTGTTTGGGTTCAAGCTTTACTTTTTCGAACCTCTGTATCACCTTGTGGTAATTACGCCATTTGATACAATATGTATGCATATATTAAATAGAAAATAATTATCAAAATCAAGACGCATGTCATTGAATTTCCCTTATCCTACACCATTAAATGAAAATTACAATCGAAAATACGTACATTTGATTCAACAACATTATTTTGACAAATTCACCGGCGTGTGCTACGAAAAAACGATAGTTCTAAAAAGAAGAGAAAAAAAACGGAGCTAGAAATAGGGAAAATAAAACTGTATGATTACGCGTGCTAAAATTCATAAGTTTGGTAAAATATGATTTAATAATCATGGTTTCATTGGCTACTCAAGAGGAACACATTACGAGCCTTTATATATGCGATCCTTAATTTTTAATGTAATTTTAGCAAGTATATTCAATGCAGCGCAGAATCGGGCGTTTTCTCTGATATCTTCTGATTCGAGGACAATGAACAGATTTGGTTTGGTTTTACGTCTTTTTATCGGCTTTGATCATTTAAGGGCGTGCCAGGTTTTGATGGTGGAGGAAGCCGGAGAACCCGGAGAGAAAAACCGCCGACATGGGGCCAGTACCTGGCTACTGCCCAACGCAGGCCTCGAACCTGTAATCCAGTGGTTGAGGGCTAGTAATTGTAGACGGTCAGACGCCTAAGATTGAAAAGACCATAATTGACCTGCTGACCCCCTTGTCTGTCGTTCATTTTTTCTCTCGTCCAATCTTTCCTGTCGATGGTGCCTCCCTAGGGTTCCGTGTTTATTTGACATCAGGTGTTGCGAGGAAGTTAAACCCCGAACAACCAAGTCACGAGTTATACACAATCCAAACTCTACCCGGACTTTGTGTTAATCATCACGAAAATTACAGTATCAAAAATTAAAACCTAAATACAGTGTACTAGAAGGGTTGTTTATAAAATGAGTTAATTTCTGAGATAGAGCATAGCCAATCATCTTATAATGATGGATATGCAAACGCGTGTACTCTTGTAGAAAACGTCTTTTTGGGTTAAAATTATGAAAATCACATTTTACAACGCCGCACAGCTGTGAGAATGAGATCTGACATTGTGTGTATGTATATGTACATGTACATATTCCTTGTTCATTTCTTTTTGTCAAATCGTTTTTCGTGTTAAAAACGCTACATGTTTGTAACTTGCAAGATACCGATGACTGAATAGTCACATAACATTCGTAACTTCAATATTGTTTAAACATTATAATAATTGTAACTCTGATAACATAGTTGACCTCATCCATAATGATAAGGAAAGTATCAACAACTGGTTCACCCGTTGTCAGTATGATGTGACCGGGCGTAATGCTGTGATGGGTGCCTTCGGCATGGTATTTCAGTGAGATAACACTATCAAGTTGGCATCAGATCCGCGCTATTACAAGAAGGCAATTACACCAACATGACTTATCTCCAGCACACAAAGACACAATTATGCATACACTTCACACATGGAGGCATGTCATTGTATGACCTTATCTATTCAAAACAAAATAAACCTTGCTATAAAAAATCGTTTTCGGGTATTTCTCATTCTTGTGAATTTATTCCCTGTGGTGTGAATCAATACTGATAATTATATGAATAAGTGAAGTGCTGCTGTCATCGTATTCTACGTTAGATAGTGCAACCTACTACACTATATTCCTGTATAGCACGCAGCACTCATCACCTTAATAATGACGGGCAGGCTAATACGCGTTTCTGTAGGCGTCGTGAAAATTGGCCGTTGTTAAAAACATAAATAGCATGGAGGGTAAGGTAAGATGGTGGTCCTTAAATATTGATTGACGTCATATGAGAAGAGAATGCCTTTAAAATAACACTGCTAGATCACATGTCTATACATCAATACTGCTAGACAGTATATGAAACAGTGATGTGATTTTAATAATGGTAAGGCCAACAAAATAACGTGTGTGTTTCATGTTGTTTTCTCTCACTTTCCCCTCTGTCTTTTTGGTGTTGTCTTATCTTGCTTTCAGATCTTTTTCTTCATTGTACTAATTGGCAACAGACATTTAATAAGTATATATATGGTTTTTAAAAACGCCTTCAAATACACCAGGTCGTTTGAATAAACCTTCTGTTGTTAAAATCATATGCCAAATAGAGGTCGTCCGATCACTATGTAATTATACGACCTCTACCGAGAGTTGTCGTTCCTTACACGCACATGTAACACTACTGTCTACAAAAAGCAGATGTATTAATTTGTGATCGATACCACCTACATCAGCCGTTGTGATGTTGTCTGTCGGTGTAAGCATGGTCCGATGTGGTCTAGTGGTTAGGATTTCTGGTTTTCACCCAGACGGCCCGGGTTCAATTCCCGGCATCGGAAATTGTTTTCATCTTTTTTTATGTATGTCTATTTGTTATCTTAGGCAGGGACGTATAGCTCTATATACTGTCCCTGTCTTAGGCCATGGTTTTAACCGTTTCACACGTAGATCACATAACCCATTAAATGGTCCAATTTATTTTCCATGTCAAGAGCTTTTATTGTAAAATTACTCTGCGTTGTGCAATAATTCCGACCACAGGGACCTGAGAATATTTTACAGCTATATTTGGATTTAAAATAAGGTGTTCGGAGTAAATTTACACGTTTTGGGGGTTTAGATCATCTTTCTGTAAAAATGCAATCCCCAATGATGATATATATGAGAAGGCATTTTTATCTAAAGTTGATTTAAACCCTTAAGACGTGTAAAATAACTCTGAACGCCTTAGCTTAGGTCCAAATATAGTTGTAACAAATTATCAGGTCCCTGTGATTCCGACCAAACAATAATGCATGTCTACCGTCACAGTACCTAAATCGGGACAATACCCAAATCGGGACACTTGAAGGAAAAAGTCACAAGAAATTTGCATGCGGTGCAAAGAAGTATTTTCAAATTAAAAATATTGGTTTAAAGATGTTAATATACCAATAAAACATTATATGAACATTATTTACTGCCACTTACGGTTACAATCACAGTTTAAGTTTGTAAATATTGATGCGCCATGCGACGTTTTTGATTTTCAATTTTTGTATGTGATTTTTCACAATCCTACTAATTCACAACTAATGATAATGTGGAAAAGAAATTCATTCAGAACGACCCTTGACTCCTAAATATTCCAAAGATATGCCCTGCTAAATACATATTCATCTCCAAATATAAGCCAAAACGGGTTTGGGTGTCCCGATTTGGGTACAGCTACACCTGTTTCGCGATTAAGTAACCATCACTATATTTCCGCGTTTATTTAAGCCGGAAATATCAACTTGTTATCAAAATGAAAAGATATTGATATCTATTTAGGAAAAGTGAACAACAATTACTGGGATCGGTACTATGGTATGAAATACATCAATATTTCACTAAAAAGTGTCCCGATTTGGGTACTGTAACGTTAAATAATTAGTTGCTGAGAAACTGAATTAAACATATTAAACTCACTCCAATAAACGTGAGAAGACTATCAAAATATGATAAAGATATTGTCTACTAATTTTCTTTCTTATACAATAATAAGCAGACTGTATGTATGGTCCGATGTGGTCTAGTGGTTAGGATTTCTGGTTTTCACCCAGACGGCCCGGGTTCAATTCCCGGCATCGGAGAAGATTTTTTTTCTTTGTCTGTTATTTTATATATAAATATAACGCCTGTTCTGAAATTGATGACTTACCTTGCTCATATATCGAGAGATGATCAAACGAATTTATAGACGAGACCAAAACAGATATACTGCCCCAATTGAAGCGTTTGGGACCTTTGTATTTTGCCTCTTTCGCTATCTGTTTTCAGAATAATGTGACTGGGTTGGGTGAAATGCATGTCGTCCCAAAATCGTGACATTTCAGGGTCGTAGTACTTTCAAACGGCATCCGTGAATACTGCATATTGAGCTACTCTAGTTGTAATATACGTTTTTGCAGTTGTATTACTGTAATATCAATGTTCTAGTAAAGTTCTGCATCTGTCGAGTGTGTTATTTCCAACTATGCATGCAATGGTGTTTGTTGCACAAATACATCAAGTATGTGATATTGTTTAAAAGTGAAACACGAAGTGAAAGACCGAGTTACTAATTGTTTTGTCCATATGAATATCATATAACGACCCTGAAGATGATCGGAAGTATTTTACCTGTCACATTTGTAAAGATACAGTTTATCTTTCATCACCGTGTAATACTGTATATATGTGTCTTGAATAGAGGAAGAAAAACGGCGTGGACACTTTTTTTAAAACCACTATAAGGTACTAGATATACTACCGAAAAAAATGTAACATTTGCTGTTAATAATGAACATACATGTATTTTCAAACATGGTTAGTTTTCTTAACATGCTAAAATGTTCCCCAACTTCTACACACCCGATATCGTCCCCGTGATATGGCGTCTGACTAAACCGTTCCTGGCAGTAATGTTATATGGGACATGATACTACTAACGCTGGAAAAAAACACATTTCTAATGTAAAAATGTTTAACAAAAGTTAGGATTGTAAAGGGTACAGTGACAGAAGTCCCCCAAACTGACCTGTAGTCGTAAATGATGCATTGGGGGAAAACATTTCAAAGTACTCGTACACTCGAAGGCGGAGGCGATGAAAATTAGAAAGAGAGAAGGATCGAGTTGGCTTCACCTTGGCGTACACCCCTAAATGTGTCAAGCAATTTTAGGACACGGCGGCCATTTGTTCGATGACCGTTTGAAAAAAAGAAATGCGCTACGCACACCTACACATGCCCACCAATGTTTATATAAAGTTTCGTAGATAATGTGGACAGCAGTTTCCGAGGAAAAAAACCTGGAAACCATTACGCGGACGAACGAAGAATAGCAAGAAGAAGAAATGCAACAAAAACAATAAGTCCCCTTCTTTGTTTTGGGAGTTAATTAATATTGATCAAACAACCGTGTAAATATATAAATGTGTGTCATTGCATGGTTTGGTTTGGTTTAATTTTGTTTAACGTCCTATTAACAGCTAAGGTCATTTAAGGACGTACCTTCATGTGTGTAGTGGATGCGTGCTTGCGTGTGTGTATGCAGGAGATAGGGTAAGTTGGTGTGCTTGCCTCCTTGTGATAGCGCGGATCTGATGCCGACTTTGAAGAAGTGCTATATTTGTGCCGGAGAGTGCCTAGAGGGTCCGACGTTGTTTATTTGTTTTTAAAATAGGAGTGAAATATAAATGAAGTGAAGTGATTTGATTCATAGAGCATTGGAAATGTTGACGCTTTGGGGGGAGGAATGTTGATTGAGAATTACTTGGGTACAGTATCTTGTGCGTGGTCCACGTGTGCGATATGATAAAATTTAGTGTGACTGTGTTTGGAGAGGCAGTCCTGGGACGACATGTGAATTGTAAGTTACGAGTGAAAGTATTGTAATTGTACATATGTAAATAGCTGTAAATAAAATGTAAGCACATTGCGTCATGCTTAAAACATCAAAAGACAAACCAGTGGCCTCGTCAAATACCTATGATGTTGTATGCTTCATTATAATGGCTCATGGCCAAAAATATATTTGAGACACGAACATCAACAGGACAGTATAAGAAATATGGCAAAATCAATCAACCCTGTATTATTTGAATCAATTACTTTAAACTTGAACTAAAAACTTAATAATTTGTTTATGATTTTTCGAATTGCCTTAACAAGTACATATAGCTAACTACCAGGCGAAACTATTCCTGCCTGCCGCCTACGGCTGTACACTGATAGATTGCAATGACGATTCGCGGTTTAGCGCAATGGTACGGCTTTAAACAAACCTATGAATCGATCCATCAGCTTATATTTATTGCAAAATCAATGATAGTTCGTATAAGAAAATTTCTACCAAGTTTTAAAACTTCTCATGGATAGTATATGACACATTAAATATCCAGCACACACGCAGGGGGAGATTAGCAAGGTGGCATAGGACTAGTAAACTGTAGGACTGTAAATCAAAAACTATATGTTTATGAAGTATATTGTATTTGAATATTTGATTCATTGTGCAGTGTAACCCAGAAACGTGTGTGACAGAAGGACCCCAACACGTGATGGTTTCTTATCATGTTCAAATTGTAGAAAGACACGAGGTTTACAGAATGTCATCAAATTTGAAAAAAATACTTTTTTCTCCCACAACTTTCAGATATATATTATATATATATAAAAATAATAGAAAGGGAAGTATGACCTCAAAACTCAAGCGCGTGAAGAAAAACTTGATGCTTCATTGCCATGTAACCAATTCAAATCAATCTGATACTCTTTCATTTATATACGATATACTTATATATATTTAACAAGTAAATGTGTAACACCAGTTCAAGAATTATGGGTAGCAGAAGGCTGTCGTCTACTCGATGGCCTAGTCAAGAACTTTGATCAGCAGTTTTCCGAATTTCTTGCCCCGCTACCGAAACATGAGCTTGATATGCAACAGGTTATCATGCAGTGCTAATAACCAGACAAGTCAAAACATTAGGTCAATCTGCTGTCACTCGCTGTAATAAAACGTTACCTTATTGACGTATAAAGTTCTGAGAGAGTGTGTACCTGTTCAAATGTCGCAGTGACAGGGATCCGTTTTTGCCCCGTGCACTTGCTACAACAGAGGTCGCTTGTCTGTCTAGCTTTTTAGCATGTAACTATTTCCTGCAAGTAAAGCAATATCTCTCTGACTAATAAATAACTATTATGTTAATTTTAAACATGTATGTACACAATAAAACTTACCTAGTGACGGCAATGTCAGTTTTCCTACATGTTCAAATATATATGTAGGAGGTAGTATTAATGGACCTATGTGTTCATAGTTGAAGAAAATTATCATACAAAATTCAGGAGAATTTTAAAAGGGAAGTTTTTAAATGACAATGCTAAAAATATGTGAAAATAAATATAAACTGCTTAAAAAGAAGACATAGCAAGCTAGTGACATTTAAGGAAATAGACGCTTACGGCAATGAAAATAAAATTCAGTATCTGTTCAATAATTCGCTTACATCAATACAAATAAAATTCAGTATCTGTTCAATAATAACGACATCAATTGAAGTTTTGGTAGTAATGGTATGTATCATACGAACATGCATAGCTATGTCTGATAAAATGATCTTGTAACCCACATTCCCTATCCGCTTTGTAGCAAGTCCTCTTGTATAGCTTAATCGTATTTGGTATCTTTGATGAAAACCCATATCGTTAATATGACACTTTGGTCGATAAAACTCGTGTATTAAGTTGGGTACGGTAATCTTTTTTTCACTAATCCACCGTTAAATTGTGTTGTGGATTCTCCCTTTTCCACTTTCAGAGAACAAAGTTACCATGATTATATTTTATTGGTGACCATTAATAAAAAATAAATACATTATTAATTGACATACAAAACTAACAATGTATGTTATACATTTACTCCCCTTCTCGTAGGGAAATACGATTGTATGTTTCTCCGATGTTAATCATGTTTCATTCGCCCTCGGGTAAACAAAGAACCATGTTTCCCTACACTAAGGACAACAAATATTTCATTATGCCGATAAAAACACCTACAACATAATGGTAGAGATGACTGCTACAGTCATTCGGAACTGAACTAGGCTGGTGTGGTGGTTATTGCGGATTATTTTTTAGAGAGCCTCCGAATAAGGGAAACAATTGGTCAGGGAAACTCGAGCGCATGAGGGAGACATGATGTTTTATTACCCCGACATGTAACCAGTATCATCCAATCATGCACGTTGTTACAAAGATGAGGTATAATATTTTATTCGAAATGTTAAACATTGCATTGTTTCATAATGTTATTATAAATTTGCTGCTACCGCCGTCATTTTCAATAATTCAATAGTGTCAAGTGTTTCTATTGTTTAATATAATCAGTCGAGTCATTGCTCTGTCTTGTCTACAACTGTGTCAATGTATGGTTCAGATTTGGGATATTTTGTTTTCTGTTGTACTGCCAAGAACTTAGGTACGGTCATTATGTTTTCAGTCATATTCTTTTGAAAGCTATGTCCAGAGTTCTTAAACATGTTTGAACAGTTCTTCCGCCTCTTCCTCTGTAACTCCGCGTTGTCTCTCCTCCTGTTCCGATTATTATTGTCATTTTAAGTCACATAAAACAATATAACACAAATTGCGACGCGAAGAACGATATTTTGAGCAAATGTTATTAAGATATAAACTATTGTACAACATGTTACGAGATCCGACACAAGTTTGCAACGACGCCGGGAATCGAACCCACGTCAACTAGCATATCATGCCAGACCAGAGTTGTCAAGTTTTATTTTTACACTCACGCCACACGTATACGTGCGTAACAAGAGGTCACATAATACATAGTATACATTGATGGACATAGTACTCACATAATATGACACATGATACAATTTATACAATAACAACCCATTTCAATATTTCTTTTAGCTAACTTATTTTAGATATTAAGTAGCTTCATTACGCTTTGTATAAATTTACTTACTTTTGTTAAGAGTACCGTGTTACAAATTGAGAACATTCCTTTCATTTTGATATAAGTTGGGTTGACATAGTAATAAGTTCGTATATAAAGTTGTCTAAGAGCTACAACAGATACATTAGTACATTGGTATAAGTAGTGGTAGTCCTCCCCAACACAGTAATTACATAGGGGACATAACCTTTCCTCGCGTGGGACTCTATTCCATCTTCCTGTTTCTATAGGAAATTTTATATTTGATGTTCTAAATTTACATATTACTTTTCGTTCATTACGATTTAGCTTTAAAAGATATGGTTCAATATTAAACTGAAATTTGAATAAGGAGTAAACTTGCCCTCGCGAGGAGGTTTAACATCATGAAACCAACTTTGAATGAATTGATCGCATAATCTCTGCTTAATGATATTTTTCAAGCATTGTCTATTAATTGTACATGATATTTGGAAAGTCCATAAATTATTAAATCCAGTATTGTTTAAGATATCTCGTATATACGTTAACCATTTAAAACTTAATAAAGAATTCTGGTGCAAATTGTACATTAACTTATACATTACACTAGATAATTTCGATCCACCCGTTATAAGCTTATGCCAGAACATAACCATTCTAACACTGATTTCAATTTCTAGGGGATACCTTCCTAACTCACCATATACCATATAATTTGGGGTGCTCTTCCGAATGTTAAGAATTTCCTTACAAAACTGTAAATGTATTTTTTCGATACTTTTTGTATTTTCATAGCCCCAGATTTCACATCCATATAATAGAATAGGTGACACAAGTGCATCAAATAATTTCAGTTGAAGATCTACAGGAATGGAAATATTTCTAATCTTAATATACAATGCATATAAAGCTTGTCAAATCACACGTGTTTTTTGTATTGAGGACAATTATCACGCCGGACACGGACGTATGTCATTGTGCCCCTAATTACATTCGTAATTAATGGTGATAATTTGATACGTAATTGATAGTTATTATCTTAACGTGTTAATTACAACACACGGCTTATAAAAGTAATTATCGACCGCTAATGTCCCTAAAATAGTTACTCGTAACAATAATTACAAACAATCTCGGCGTGGTGTATGTGATTATTGAACATAAGTATACTCGCTGGAGAGATTTTATTTTGGTATTTCCTTATATAGAGAGTACGTGCATAAAGTGCTTACAAACTTAGCCGAAAATGAAACGGACAACGTCAAGTCCGTCCCAGTTTTAATACAGTTTTTGACCAGTGTGGCTAACTCCAGGACACAGAGGGCTGGTTTTATCGAGGAATCTACTGTCAGGTTTGTGATTTTTTTTCATTTCTTATTTATAAATTGAGACACCGTAGTATGTATTGTATGTTTAAATAAAACAAGTTTTTAAATGAAAGTGATACACTGTTAATATGATTTTAAAATATTTTCTACGTATAAATCAACTATTACATTAGTTAAACATGACAGATGCAATTTAGCTAAATACGAATTACTAAAAACAGCTCTTAAATGTCATCAATATGAACGACCTGTGGTTTAATTATAAATCTTACATGTGGATAAAAACAAACGGGGTTTTATTTTGGCCTGACACCGGTGCGTGGTCTGTTCCGTTTTACCTGTATGACCTTTGACCCCTCGTCTGTGTTTTCGCGGAAGTCGTATAATAAGAACACAAGTGGGGGAGGGGACAGGTACGTTACATATATACAGGACAATTCAGGTCACCCACTTTCATGTGTACGACGGACGTATCTCACAGGTAATATGAGAATGCGGACAGGTAGATATCTTGTACAGGTATGTAATTACACGTATATAGCCGACTTTGATCTCCCTGATGCATGATCTCCATGATGCACCTGTATTGTCCTGTATAAGTGCAGTAACTTATATGCAGCGTACATTACGGTACGTAACGATACAGCGTGCCAACTAGAATTTCAAATAAGCTAGATACATATTGTATATCTCCGTGTTGTCTGTTTGAGTTTGTCCAATACTGTTTGATCACTGGTTGTTCATGACAAATACACAGGGACTTGTGAATTAATCACATCGGTTTGCGCGCACCAATCGTGGCAAAATGTAGACGTGTCTCTATATGTGTATTGCGCACATACCATTATGGGGGAGGGCATTTATACTGAGTGTTGATTTCAGTGGTTTTTATTACAAAAAAATTGCAAGAGCGTGGTTCTTCAATAATTAGGAAATATAACATTGTTTTTATTGATATTGGGAAGATATTTCTGGTTTCGTTTTGTGAAAATAAATATTTATTTGCTTTGTGAAATTGTCTGCAGTCGGCTGTAAAACAAGGGGTGTGGATGGGTGGGTGGATGGGTGGG